>NC_053431.1:2627279-2930479 GCF_007990345.1 Gossypium hirsutum | reverse complement strand
TTCAGCTAGCATGGCTAATTTGTATGTTTTTGGCTCAAGGACTAAATTGAATAAAAGTAAAACTTTATGGGTAATTTTGTAAAAATGTCGAAAATGAATAAATTGAAGGGAATGAATTATTTTATTATCTAAATTAATAAATTGAATGAAATTATCAATTTAAGATTGGGTGAAATTTGGGAATATGGTAAATTACCAATATGCCCCTAAATCTTGGTATTTCTGCAATTTAGTCAAGTAGGTTCGTATATCCTGCATGAGCATGTAAATATGAAAATTTAAGTATTGTATCGTATTTTATATGATATTTTGAATTGAATATATGAAAAGAATGTTACATGAAACATGAAAATGAATACTAAATAATATAAATTAATTGAAATTATTCTGAAAATCTCGGTAATGCCTTTTATCCTATCCCGATCTCAGGTACGGGTATGGGGTATTACAATTTAAAGTTTACTGAAATTATGATTACGAAAATAATAAAAATAATAAAGAGAGTTTTAAGAGAAAAGAAATTCTTATGGGAAAGTTCCAGCTTCCGGTTGTCTCATTCCGCCTTGGGCTCAATCCTTGGCTTTTGGATGATCATTCTCGATTCAAGTAAGCCAGTTATAGTGGAAGAGGACGCCTACGACCACCAGCTTCAAAGATTAGATTTACGATTTTTAGGGAACCTGACTCTAGCCAGTAATCTATGCTAGATCAACGCTTCTCAATGGCGAATCCCACGCCATTTTGTCTCTTTGGCTCGCCAACCTCTGACGCAGTAAGTTAACGAACCGACTATGCAGTCCTTCCAAAACATACAAAGCGGCCGCCTTTGCATATGCTGAAAAGCTTACTTCTTAAGGGCCATGGACGGAAGCGTCAGCCCGTAGTGCGGAGAAACGATGAATACTTGGCGAGAAGGCTAAGTACGGATTTTAGGCCTCAAGAACCCTTTTTGGGGAAATATTAACAACTTTTAGCTAGAAGGGTTTTTTTGTGGCTCATGATAATGGAGGAAAAGCAAATAAATAAAAATATGGAAAAAGAAATTTTATTGAAAAGAAATATGAAAGAACAAAAGACTTTTGGGGGAGAGTGTTTACAGAAAAAGATGCCCCAAATAGAGTCACTTCACCCCCTATTTATAGTGTTAGGGAGATAGTCTAATTGAACTTAAATTCTAAAAAGATAAATACATTTAATTAAAGATAAACAAAGATAATTAAAATAAAATCCTAAATTTGAATAATCCTAATAATTATCTTAATATTAATTATCCTAATAGAATAAAATAAAATAGAGTCTTCCAAAATAAAATTTCTTCTATTTGCTTTTAAGTCCTTGTGCCTTCCATGTTCGCACTTTTGGCACCATATTTGTCCCACGTTGCATATTGGCCCATTTAATCTCCAAATTGACGTTTTTTCCCTTGAATTTACTTTTCGCCTCCAATTTAGTCCCTAAAAGATAAAAAAACATAAATAGCTCAAATTAGTAGGCTCAAGCTCAAAATAAACACATGATTAATATATAAAAACACGTCATTTTAGAGTATTATCACATATATAGGAGGATAATGTGCTTCAGTGCACTTGAACCCATGTTTTCCTGCACTGACACCAATACCGATGCCAATCAAACTAAGGGTGAGTTTAGATAGGCGGTGCATTTACTTGCAATTAGTATAAAAACAACGGTGGCGGTGAGATTAGATACTGTAACGTGCGACAAAAAGTAAGCTAAACGCATTGCATTGCACCGCACCACACAACCCATCTAAATCTACCCTGAGACTCAATCGGCAAATTACATTCAACATAAATTACAAAGAAAAATCTCCAGCCATGATCCTAGAATACAATGAATCATATTCATGTGGAGATAACAATAATATGAATACAAAACCAATGCATAAATACATGTCGTGTTGGTGTTCATATATCTTGACCCCCTATTACATGAAATAACAAGACTAAGTTTCATTGGCATCTGCATATCATCCCACTTAAAGAACATGAGTGCTTCCCCACAATGAGAGATTGGTTTACAAAAAGAAGAGCAAAGTGTTAAAAACCTTTGTAAATGCCTTCGCCCACCTCCCCCCACTTTAAAACAATCCTTCAATGCCGACACCTCAGCTTTCCAACATGTCCGACGTTTTTCCAATTTCTAGGGTCAACTTGTGTTACTCTTTTATGTCTGCCACCTATCATTGCCAATAACCTACTTTCCCATTACATCACTTTTTATGTTTTTTTTTCTGTATTTGTCGTTATCTCCGTTATATTCTTAATCACGATAAATCTGACACGATAATAAAACTCGTTTATGATTACTATTTAATTTACTGTTTTTGTTTTTCTCTTCTTTTTTAAGAGTTGAAATTCACTTCGTGTGCGTCTTGCATTCCATTCCTTTACGTGCCCCACTCTTTTTTTTTTAATTTTTTTTATATAAAAGAAGTCCAAGTTTAAGAATTGGGGTTGAATTTATATTTTGTGAAAGACCATTATTTTGAAATGACTGCATGAGCTGCATGTTTATGTTTAATGTTATATATATATATGTTTAAAACAAATATATTTAAAGATAAATGAGGGTTTGTTTGAAATCATAAAAATTATAGTGTATAATTAAGGTTGAAATTACATTATATGTGTATTTTTTAATTTTTATACAAAAGATGTATTATAAAATTGATAGTGTGTTTAAGGTACAATATCCCAGGTTGAAGCAAGGGCAATATTTGAAGGGCTTCAATTAACATGGAAGAAAGGATTTCGGAAATTGGAGTTAGAGTATGATAATGTTCTGTTGGTTAATATTATTATTGCTGGTGGTGCTGCGGATTGTAGGATGATGGAGCTCCGATTGATTACATGCTTATTTGATCTTGGAAGGTTCGTGTCAAATATATTCATCGGTCGCAGAATACAGTGGCAGATCTTTTGGCTAGAATTGAAGCTCTAGAGTTACTACAATTTCATCTATTGGAGGAACCTCCATCTTTTGTTAGGGAGTTGCTTATGATGGCTTATAAGCCTTCCGTTTCGAATTAGGGTGTCCTTTTGTCTCGCTTATGTTGTTTATTTTTACTAAAAAAAGTAATAAATTTTATTTTATAAAATAATAACATATTAGTCATTATCTAATTGAATGCTAGAATTAGCATTCGATTAACTCATGATATTAATACTATTTAAGAATTAATATATAGTATATATATCCTAGCTTGAGAAAGATTACCAAGCTTAATTTCGATGATAAAAGATTGATTTTATTATAAATATATGATGAGATACGATCACATTAGTCTTGAGTTTAAAAATGAAGTTAAGCTATTTTTGAATATTATTTATTATATAAATAGTGAGAAGTAGATGAGTATGTTATGTATAAGTTAATTTAAATTTAATATGGTTATATATTATAAAAAATATGATTTTTTTTGAAGTTTAAATTTTTATATAAAACTAAGATATCTCCACTTACATTAAACTTGAGATTAATCGTTATTTAATTTAAGAGTATTTAAAATTTTTATAAAAATTCTAATAAATTATTAAAGCGTGTTAATTTTATAATATATAATCGAAATTATTAATATGACCTTGGTTAAGTTGGTGTCATCTTTAACCGGATCACTAACTTAGTTAGAAAGTCACAAAAATGTATTTTCATAATTAAAATAAGTAATATTATTTTAGGGTATTTTAATCTTTTCACTTAAAAAATAATAAAAATATACATATGTTGGAATTTGAACCCTGGCCAATTACATTAGTAAAACTTTTAATGTACCACTAATCTATAACTTTATTTTAATATTTTATACATTTTAATTTTATTATGCATACTACCTCCATCAGTTATATATCTATACTACTAATAAAATCCCTTACTGAGTTGGTGTCATAATCAATTGGGTCACTAACTTGGCTAGAAAATTACAAGAATACCCTTTCGTAATTAAAATAAGTAATATTTTCTGAGGATCTTTTAATTTTTTTCACTTAACCAAATAAAAATATTCATATGGTGGGATTTAAATCCACACCAACTGCAATACTAAAACCTTTAATTTACCACTAATCTAAAGTTTTATTTTAACATTTTTATACATTTTAATTTTATTATGCACACTTAATGTATTAGATTGAGTTGGTGTCACAAGTTAACCTGGCACCGACTCAAGATATATGGCAACACCGTGATAAACAATTTAATCTAATTTATTTATTTTAATAACGTACATTTTCAAGTGTTATTATTAATTAATTTCAAACCATACGTTTCATTATTTGTTGTATGTAATTTTTAAACAGACATTTGTATTCTAAATTTGTGGCTTCATACGCATACACATTTCTAGTCTATACTAATAATAAAACCCCCAACTGGGTTGGTGTCGCCCTCAACTGGGTCACCAATTCAGTTAGAAAGTTACGAGAATGTCTTTCCATAATTAAAACAAATAATATTATTCGAGAGTACTTCAGTTTTTTCACTTCAAAACCAATAAAAATATATATATGATAGAATTTGAATCCAAATTCATTTAAATTAATTTAAAAACATTTAATTAAAAACATTCTTTTGAATTCTTTAACATTCATGTTTAAATTTTATTATTTACAATTGTAATGTCATTATGTACATGTCATATGTGAATTTTAATTTTACTTATATATTTATTAATATATTTATAATGATGAAACTTAAAAAAGGGAAACCATTCATATGTTTTTAAAGGGAGAAAGAAGGTTGATAATGGAACTCAATGGAAAATTAAGTCATATATAAATTGGGAAGAAGTATAGCAATTGAGATCACATAGTGATAGGTTTGATTGATTGGACTGCAAATGACAGACAAAGATGGTTTCACAGCATAATTAACAGCAAAGAATGGACAATGGATTAATGGTTGTCATAAAATTGGATTTCATTTGTCTTACGTACGTCATTAGGATTCCATTACATTAAGACCAGCTAATTATGATGTTCTTTTCATTACATATACAATATGATTCTCATATTTATAAGAGTTCATCAACTCACATACTGCTACTATGATTTTAACTCATAAAAGTGAATTTTGAAGTCAACATTCGATATTACTAAACTAAAATTTTGGGATTCAATTAATTGTTTTTAATTTTTAGAGATAATGTTTAACATAGATTTATATTTTATGGATGGTTGAAATTGGTGTTGTATAAATCAAATCAACGATCGAATTAATCAAATGTGCACGAGATAAGTGTTGAATAAAGGATTAGGGTTTGACTAAGTTGGTATTGGTAGAGTGTTTCAGTTGAACTCCTTACTAGTTTCCTTTTGGTTAGAATGATTAATTTAATGAAATTTTTTTGACGAAGTATGAAATATATGGTGAAATTGCTTATTTATTAATTTATAACACTATAAAGGTATAGATTCTATTAATATAATCTATTCCAAAACGTTCTTAAATTGTTTACATTAAACATGTGTTCAGAGAGAAGAATGAGGTTGCAGATGACTTAGTAAAAATAGCATTCTTAAGACCTTTGAAAAGATATATTTATATGCAATTACTGGATGAAGTGTTGCCGTTATTTCACAATAATTAAGATGGAGGGGAATCGTCTTACTTAATTTATCTTTGACTTGATACTTCTTTTGTAAAAAATGAGTATGAAATAGAAGTTTTGTTTAATAAATCATGGAATTGATCTTTTTAGAGTAGATTATCTCTTTCCTGCTTTAGACATTTCCACACATATGACAATAATGTATGGTAGGAGTTGAACCTAAGTACTCAAAAGCCAATGGCTTTAGCCTCTGCCAACAATGCTAAAACTTCATTGATAGGTATCCAAATAATAATAATTTTTAGCAAGTAGTTATATTTGGAGTAAATTATACAAATGATGATATTATTCTAAATCTATACGCTCCGAATTAGTATTTAATGCTTAAATTATGACTATATTGGTGAAAGAACCTAACTGATATAACATTGATACTTAAAGAATTCAATTAGAATTCTTGAAATTTTGGAGGTAATTTATAATCTAAATGATAGTTAGGGGACTTTAGTGCAATTAACCCAGAAAATAAAACTTAATGAAAGAGGGCTAATACTTTTAAGTTGATGATATAATAATGGCTTTGAGTAAGAAAGTCACAAATTTGGAATTTTCTTTTCCAATTTTGGAGGTCTTCGCCAATTATCACATATATAAAAAAAATTTAGTGTTTGGTTATTTTTTAGTTCATAGTTTGATCGCTTTGATTTACCGATAATGATTTATAAAAAAATTCTAGAATCTTTCATAAAATTATATAATTTAAAATATTGACATATAAGTCGATTGAGTGTTAGTTCGATTGGCATGAATATTGTTGCTAATGTAGGAGAACGGGAATTCGAGTGCGCTGATGTGTATTATTTTTTTATTTATGAGTTGGGGAGGGATTATAAATAATTCCAACATATTAATTTCTTAAAATGGTAAATTTATCGTTTAATCCTTTAAACTTTTATAAAATTATACTTTAAACCTTGATAATTTATGATTCAACTTTGATCAATTTTCTAATTTCATCCTTGTTGATTTTTACTTTTATAAAAACATAAAATATCTTAAGAACTTATAACATAGCCGAGAAGTTGATTGGATATTAGTGAACATTAAGACATGATGTAGAAACAGTGAAGTGATCGAAGTTCAAAGAATGGAGTTGATGTCTATAGTGGGATTATTATCATAATGTCTAATCTTGTACGGCTGTTTTATTGCAGTATACGATATGTCAAACTGCTATGTTTTTCTTTTCACGTTTGAGTCTTTAGTATGAGACAAGCCAGTTTATCTTTGCATTAATAATTTAGTGATTTTGATAAGGACTGATTTAATCCTTCTTTTTCTAAACTTATTTATTCAATTTTGATAAAATGATAAATAAAATTGTAAATTATTAACTGCATTACAACCTTCAATTATATTACAACTAGATTATGACATTTTTACGATGCAAGTAAAAATATTAATGTAATAAATTTATAAAATTTTGATATAAAAATTAAATATAGTTTTTTTTTTGAAATGATTAAATTAAAATAGTAAAAATAATAAGGTTTTAGGCTCAAATCTCATAATTCTCATTATATGTATATTTTTCTAAATTTATCAAAATATAAAAAATATAAATGTTCTCAAAATAATATTAGGGTCTATTTGTTTGATTGAAAATAACTTATTTTCTTGGAAAAGTTAATATTTTCTGATATTTAGATAAATCTGTGTAAAATATTTTCTGTTGTTTGACATATTTCTTAAAAATATTTCATAAAAGCTGTTTTCAATTAAACAAACATACATTTGAAATGTTCTTTTCTTTTCTTTTCATTGTTTAATTGAGTTTATTTTATATCTATAAATTTATATTTTACATTGTTATTGCATATATTAAAAACATTTTGTTAAATCCAGGTTCATTATAATGTCATTTTTTAGTTACATGACTAGCAATAAGTATTTTTATTTAAAATTGTGACATCAACAAAATTGACAAAAAAATTAACAATATCAATAATTGGACTTGATTTTTAAATCTGAAAAATGGAGGGACTAAATTCTAAAAAATTACAAAGACTAAATTACAAATAGTCAAGAGTACATACACTTATGATATATTTTAACCTTTATACTACAAAATATTTATTATTATATTTAAAATTGCAAAATATATTTATTATTAAGATATTAATATTGAATATTTTCAGTAATATGCGAAGAATATTATTTAAAATTATTATTTTTAAAATTTATTAAATTAAAATATTAAATAATTTATTAAAACAATAAATCATATTAATAATTTATTATATGACTAAATATAAATAATTAAATATGTATGATTAACAATATTGATAATATATATTTTATATTAATATTTTAATAATTTTAAATATTCTTAAAAATAAAAATAAAATTTATTATCAATATAATAATATTAAGCTTGATTTAAGTTAATTTTTATATAAAAATAAAATTACTTATAGAAGAGCCCTTTTTCGGAAAATGACTTATGCTTCTCAAAAGAGTAAGTTATTTTACAGGAAAGATGACTTATTTTATGTTGATCTGTAAGTCATTTTCTGTTAATTAAGCTTTTTTCTATGAAAAAAACATAAGAAAATGTAGAAAACATTTTCCGTAAAACATTTTACATGTAAACAAATGAACCCTTAGTTTATTTGGAAAAGAAATTACTAGGTAATTTCACAACAGTTTGAACCCAATTAATGGGTGATTCAAATGGCAATATCAAATGATATAAAATTGAACTTATTGTCAAATGTTATACTTAAAAGGATGATATTGAATATAAAGAGACTTTGTAACACCCCAAAATTCTTATTTCTGCTTTTGTGAAAATGTGACACAAGTGTGTATTTGCTTCAGTGGTTAAGTGTTTTGGGTGTGTGTGAGAGGTTCCAAGTTCAAGCCCTACCTTTGGTAAAGTTTGATATTTTTTCTGATCTAAGCCTTGTGTTTGGGGAGTGGACTTATATTTAATTATTTGTAAAACCATATCAAAATGAGCTTGTTGATTAAAGTGGTAAGGGAGTTGATAATAGAATCTTTGTGAGAGCATGAGTATTAATTTTTGCTCAGGTTGCTAATAGAATTTTAGTGGGGTTTAAAGTTTGAGGGGGTTATGAGTAGTGGGATTAAGAAGAGGAAAATTAGGGATTGTGATCGAGTGGGGATTCAGTTTTAATTCATATTTTATTTTTTCTCTCTGGAATTGGACGTTCCTCTTCCTTTAAAAAAATCTCCATTTTTGCTATTTTCGTTTTCTCAACTCTCTATCGGAATTAAACTCTTCCCTTCGTTTTTGTTTTTGTCTCTTATTTTCGCTTTGGGTGTTTCAAACTTTTAGTTGCCGTGTAACCGGTAAGTGGGGCTTCCATTTGTATTTCTCTTATCATTATATTCTGAAGGTTGAGACGCTGCTGTATTTTTGTGGTGTAGGAGAAGTCGACGGACTGTGATTCTCGATTCATTTGTTGATCAGTGCTTTTCGTCGTTGGTAAATTAAGTTTTTAGTCGGACTGTTGTTGACAAATTAGTAAGAGTAGTCGCTAAATCGGTGTTTGGCGTGCTGTATTCAGGTCTTGGAAGGCTCAAAAGTCGTTTTGTAGCAAATCGATACCAGATGTGTACCCAAAATGCAAAAAAACGAGATTCAGTGAAAGCCAAAAAGTTCCATTGTCGACGTCACACGGCTGTGTGGTAGGCCGTGTTCGATGACATGGCTGTATGATCGACAAAGGCTAGGCCATGCGCAAGACACGGCCGTGTGATGGCCAGAGTGTGGCCGTGTGAGCCACACGGGCTAGGCTAAATTGGGTATGTGGCCCCACGCACGGGCGTGTGATGACCGGGATAGGCCATGTGATCCACACGAGAAGGGCTAATTTGGGCGTGTGGGCCACACGGGAGTGTAGGTCCACTCAAGTAACCCATACGGGCGTGTGGGCCCATTATACTGAAATTCTTTGTAGAGTCGCACGGGTTGTCCTAATTGACTGTGGGCCTACTGTAGAGTCGGTAAATGCTATCTAATCCTAAAAACCAAATGATCAGTTAGTCTGAAATATGGTTATGAGCATGCCTATGTTTGTATATCTATTATCTGTTAATGAAAGCATGTTAAGCATGATATTATGTTAATTATATATGCATATTCTGTTACTGTAATTGGGGTGGGATGATGTATATCGGAGGAAGTGGTCTGAAAGACAGATTATGCCTAATATCTGGCAGCACGGCTGCATTATATCTGATATGTGTCGCATCAGTATAGCATGGTATGTAGGGCTGGGTGGGTGTTTTACACCCCACATGGCGTGTAGGGATGGTCAGAGATGGTGTGTAGAGGATGGCGGTAGGATTTTGTTATCTGATTTGCATATCTGTAACTGTATCTGTATATGAGATGGGCTCATGCCCAAATCTATATTTGTATCTAACATGGGCCTCGGCCTGATTGTCAATTTGTCTGATTTGTGATATTTTGTATGTGTGCACGCTTAACTTTGCTAGGTTACACACTGAGTTTACTTAAACTCATCGCTTTTTATGTTTGTCTATACAGGTAACCCACAGTCTTAGGCGGATCGGTGTAACGGAGGACTCAACGGTAACCACTCGCCAAAACTGTTTTATTTGTTTTTAGTTTTTATTTAAGTTTGGTGTTAATATTTGAGAGTTTGTATTTTTTGAGACTCTCTAGACTGTTTTAACTATTTGGCTTTGGTTTTGGGTTTTCGTTTTTACTTCGTTGGTTTTACTTAAAGACATGTTTTTTTAAAAATATCGAATGGTTTTTCCTAAACTTAACGACTTTACAAGCTTCCACTACAAACGTGTTTTATCTCTAGAAGATCAAATGAATAAGGCCTTGAAATTAATAATAACTCTAAAGGCTAAAAACTGGAAAGGTTTTAATTCAACGATGATGGTTTCTCAACCTATTTCTTGTGACACTTCCGGATTCGGCCATAACGTCTAGGCCGGGTTTGGGGTGTTACAGACTTTCTCACCAGTCTTTAAAAAAGACTCAAGAATTAATTTGACATTGGTAACTCATTATGATTAAGAGTTACACTAAATAAATGTAATAACAACCTTTCTAAATAGAGATATTGAGGAAAAAATGTCTATATGGACCAATACAAAGGTTTTTTACTTGAAGGAAAATACCATATAGTGTGTAAACTTTAAAAGTTAATATATAGACTTAAACAAGTTTTACAAAAATAGTACATTAAGGGTGTGCTTGGTTGGATGGAAAAATGGAGGAATGAGAGGAGGGAGTGAAAAAATGGAAGGAAAATAAATTTTAAGTGTGCTTGGTTAGGAAGAAAAGTGAGAGGAAAGAAAAGAGAAGGGATGTCCATTTTCCATTCTAATGCATAAAAATCAATCCTCCCGAATTGGATAGATGAAATGAAAGAAAATAAGAGAGATGTGTATGCTAGTTCAAAATTATACATTTTCAAATGTTTTGTATTATTTCCTTCAATTTTTCAACTCTACTAAGCAATGAATAGAAAGAAAAAACAATTTTCTTTCCATTTTTCTATCTCTCCTACTAAGCACACCTATGGAAAGAATAAAAAATAATGTTTTCCATCCTTATAGTTTTCTACCCCTTCAATTTTTCATCTTTTCAATTTTCTTTCCACTCTACCAAGCAAAGCCTAAGTTCAATAATATCATAAATTCTTTTGGTTTTGAACACTGTGAGTTGGCCTGATGGCCAGGGTATTCATCGCCCTAGGTGGTGCCTGGGTTTGAATCGCGCTAGTTGCATTGTTATTAAGACTTTGTCCTCCTCTTTTTTTGTATTTCACACACACAAAAAATTCTTTTGGTTTAGAAGAAAATATAATTGATTAGTGTATATACCAAAAGATCACTAGGAGCAAGTCCATTTTCTTAGTTCTATATGTTGACAAAATATAAGTATATTTCGTGGGAAAAAAAGTTTTTCTATCAAACAACATTGAAATAAGGCATAGGAGAGGTATGTTATTGATAGAAATTAAAATATTTCGTGATGAATCATAAGGATTGTTTGAGTTATTTTAGAAAAAAAACTATATTGAATGAATTCTAGAGAGATTTAATATGCATGATTGTTCAATATGAATTATTTCTATACAAAAAGGGGATAAATTTAATCTCATGCAATGCCTAAATAATGATATGAAATGGAAAGGAATGAAATCAATTCCTTATGCTTCTATTATGAGTAGTTTAAACAAAATAATTACATACTTATGTATTGAAGATCCAATTAGTTGGAAGTAAATGTACATTCAAATTCAGATTTTTCTCTTAATAGTATAAATTTCACTATTGACTTTTTTGTTTTTAGTTGTTGAATGAGACATATTATGGAAATAGAGTTTTGTGGGAGTAAAGTTTGTGGAAGTAAGTGGTAAACAAAGTGTGATGGCATCATCTATGATGAAGTAAAGTTTATGGAATATTTTGAGGCTACAATTCATGCATTATATTTGTGGAACGTAATTTCAAGATTTGAGGTAGTCGACATCATTGTCAACTCGCTGAAAATTTATTGTGATAATTTTTCAATAATATTTTTCTCTAAGAACGTCAAATATTTGAAAGACGCAAAACATATGCAATTAAAATATTTTGTTGTTAAGACGAAAGTTCATAAAAATTTAAAAAAAAAAAGAACAAAGAGTGTATATAGAGCTAGCAAACTAGACTTGATCTTATGATTATAGGTTTATTAACTAAAGGCTTACAACTAAAGACATTTAGGGTGTGTTTGGTTAAGTGGAAAAGTGAAGGGATGTGAGGTGAGAGTGGAAAAGTGGAGAGAAAATAAATTGAAAATTTATGTATTTGGTTGGTGGATTTCACAATATCTTTAGGCTTTGGTGGAAAGCAAATTGGAAGTAGGGGTGTAAATGAACAGAATGTTTAATGAACTATTCGTGAATCATTCGTATAACGTTCGTTTATGTTCGTTTATTAAGCTAAATAAACGAGTATGAACAAAATTTTTATATTCGTTTAATAAACGAACGAACATGAACACAGGTGTGTTCGGTTCGTTTATGTTTACAAACAAGCTTGTTTATTGGCTCGATTATTTATTAATGATATTTTCTTATAAAAATTTCATTAGTATATATTAATGAAATTATCTTAAAATTCATTTATTGTTCCATTAGTAGATATTAATAAAATTATCTTGGTTTGTATTTTTTTCATTTACAGTATAATTATTAATATTAATATTTGACTATTTTATATCTAAACAATATATGTGTGTGTATATATGTATTTATTATTTGTTTGTTTGTTTATTATTTATTAACATTGTTCGTGAACATGTTCGTTTAATGTTTGTGAACATGTTCGATTAAGTTAAATGAACATGTTCGTGAACATTAAACAAACGAATATGAACACACATAATTTTAAATAAACGAACATGACCAAAAATTTAAAATTCTTAATGAACACAAACAAGCTTAAAAATAAACAAATAAACATGAATAGAGGTTTGTTCATTCAAGCTCAGTTCGTTTACAGCCCTAATTGGAAGGATGAAAAATTGAAGGGTAAAAAACTAGAAGGACAGACGACATAATTTTTTCCCTATAGGTGTGTTTGGTAGGAAAGATGAAAAAAGAAAAAGAAAAAAAAATTTCTTTTCATTTATTGCTTGATAGAGTTGAAAAATGAAAAAAAAAATAAAACATTTGAAAAATGCATAATTTTGAATTAACATACACCTCTCTCATTTTCTCTCATCTCACCTTTTCAATTTGGAAGAATTGATTTTTATGTATTAGGATGAAAAATGATTATCTCTGCCATTTTCTTTCCTCCTACTTTTCTTCCCTATCAAGTATACTCAAAGTTTATTTTCTTTCCATTTTTCTACCCTCTCCTCCCATCCCTCCACTTTCCCACCCAACCAAGCACGCTCTAAAAAGAACATGTACATTGAACATGTTTTGGTTGTCTTGATGGATGGATGGTATTTTATGATAACGTGGCCTTTTCAACTTGGCTACTATGTTTTTCCCGTTTGTTATGATTATATGCACATAAATTATTTAAAAATTTTACAATAGAAAAGTCTTTATAATATATTGTAGTGATTATGGCGTGACATGCTACTTAAGGGCCTATTATATTGAATTGTAATGTTATAGTATATTGAAAGAAGCATTTGACTTAAACTACATTGAACCGTCATAACTTACATTCGCGATTGATTATAATATGATAATAATGATAAATGTTATATTTTTTTATTCGCGCAAAATGTTTTCACTATTAAAATTTGTTTTATTGCATCGGATTAAGTGGAAAAATATAAGATTTTAGTCCAAATTTATGAACCCAAATTAGAATATAATTGAGTTATTTACTTTAATAAAATATATAAATTAATCATCCCTTTATCTATTACGGTTAGTGACATAAAATTAATAGAAATTCTTTACCTCCTCCAAATTCAATTTATTGTGATGTATTTCTTCATTATTTTTAATGGTTGACTTCAATTCTACATCAAATAAATTTATATATGAAATTTATATTATTTTAAATATCATATAAATTATTTTTTATGGAATATCTAATTTTGGTTTGCATAATTTCCAACATTTTGAACTTTTACAGAAAGCCTTTAAAGGAAGGTTGGTAACACATGTTGAGTTCCATTCTTGTCGCGCCATTGACAAACTTATATTTACTTAAATTGTGTCTGTCTTGGAACCTTGTTTTGATAGTAGAGATTAGGAGTGTTAAAATGGTCGGTTCGATTATTAACCGAATCGAACTGGCATTAATTGAATTAATCGAATTGTATAATTTTTTAATTGTTAATTGAACCGATTTTTTTAACCGAATCAAAATATTTAGGTTAATTTGATCGGTTAACCAAAATTTATATGATTTTGTGTTGAAAATTAACCGAATTAATCAAAATTTTATGTCTTGAAACACTACATAAGTCTAGAAATTAACACATGATATTAATTAATTATTAAATTTAGTTAATTACTTGATTTTGAATCGAATTAACCTATAACCGAAATTTTAAAAAAATTATTAATCGAACTCTGACCAAACTAAATTCAACCACCGATCAATTAATCAAATTAAACTAATTCTGTCGGTTATAACTGAAGTTGAACACCCCTAATAAAAAGAATAAACTTCTTATTATATCAATTTTCAAATATATTTCTTTAACTATTTTTCTTGTCACATGTATATGTATCATACATTGTCTACATTTTAGAAAGATTTTATCACGTCTATGATGTCTGTAATAAAAGATATTTATGTTATTTTATTATAAATTTATTTAATATTGAATATTTGTAGAATGATAATAAATTTATATTTTATTATTAATAAATATATGTTGGATGTTTATATTTTTAAATTTTTAAATTTTTTATTTAAAGATAATATAAAAGTATACATGAAAAGATAAAAATATCATTATAATAGTATTAATTATAATTTAAAATAAGAGATATTTTTATAATTTTATAATTGAACTGATGACCATATTAAATGTGATATTAACTCAATAAAATACTAGTATTAGGTGATTATTTTAAAATTTAACAACCTTTTTATTTTGTGTGTATATAGAGAGTGAGTTGTTTGGTGATATAAATATGAATAATTTAAGCGAATTATGCTTGCATTAACAAGGCAGACATCTTGAAATTTAATAATTCAAATGTAATATTCTCACATATTTAAAAATAAATCTATCAATCTTATCTTTAAAGAGATATACTAATTTGGAGATTTGAGCACGTCAGAAAGGATTGTACGAAACTATTCCACGTTATTCTTATCCCTTTTCAATAGAAAAATGACGAATCTCTTTATCACTTTTACCATTTTTAGTTGAATTTGAATTTTTTTAAGGAGAAAAAAATTAAAAATCAATAGAAAAAATCTGATTTGTCATTCTCCTATTGAAAAGATTCACACAGTTTTACATAATTCCTCTCGTACTTACATTATACTTATATTCTTCAATATATTCAATATTTCATAGTTATATTAAGTACCGATTATATTCGAAATTATCTTGCATCAAACATTTAAATGGGAAAAACTTTCCCAACATTACTTTTTTTGTTTACAAGACTTAAACCCAAGGGTTGAAGCTAGTTTCTCCGTAACCCAATGGGAATTTAAAGAGAAGTATCCAGTACACATATAATACCACACATATAAGCTGAATAATTGAAGAAAAAAAGAGTTGAAAATGATTTCCCTGGGCCGACAAAAGATTAGAAAATGCTGCCGTTAATGGAGGCGACAATACTTTGATTCCTCCATGGCTATCTGCACATAACTCACTCAATGGGGGCCATCCCCCCCTTTATAATTTTTGTTTTTTTACTCTTCTCACTATTTGTAGTTGCTTCAACAGTAACACCTTTACATTCCTCTTATAACCAACACTTCACAATCCTTTCTCAAACTCCCTTCTCATCTTTCAAAACTTTGCCCTATTCTTCTTCTTCTTCTTCTTCATTTGTCATTAATCACCATTGAACTCGTTTGATAAACTCCCTTTCTTTTTATAATGAATTATCAACCTAATACTTCTCTTCGTCTAAGTCTCCCCAACGATCAACTCAACCTCGACCTTGCCCTTGAGCCATCGTCTTCATCATCGTCGTCCAATAGTCCGACGACTACCGAACCACGAGTCTTTTCTTGTAACTATTGCCAAAGAAAGTTCTTTAGTTCACAAGCACTTGGTGGTCACCAAAATGCACACAAACTAGAACGAACCTTGGCCAAGAAAAGTAGAGAGCTAAGCTCCTCGGTTCAAATCCATGGGTCTAGTCTTAGTGGTTTCAGCCATCCACAACGTATGCAGTCACACGTCGCGACTTTCGAACAACACCATCGAGCCGGTAGGTTCGCCGGAGAAATAGGGTATGGAAGGAGAGACATAAATTATGGTCCTAGAGACGGGATGATGGGTTCATGGTCGTCCAAGGGTTACCGGCCTGACGATGTTCAAGACGAGTTTAGCCACCTTGACTTATCTCTAAGACTTTGAAAATTGCACTTTGGTTTAACATAATTTTGATCAAATGTCACCTTTATTTTTCAATGCAAAATAATTATTTTTAGTGTTATTTTGTGCAATCATCATTTAAATCCCGTTTGTGTCTAACTTTTATTTCATTTAAATCATATCATAAAGCTTTTTTATTTTTTATTTCTCAAATAACATTTTATTTTACTAGTTAAAGTTTGAAGATTTAGATAAAGATAATGAGTTATAAAATATTACCTGTAACCCCTTTTCAACTCATATAAAATAGGATAATACGTTTTGGCATACTTGAACTCACTTCCTCTTACATTAAGAACAATATTCATGCTAATCGAACTAACACTCAATAGGTAATATTATATAAATTTTAATTATTATTTTTTAAAATTTGTTATCTTTTATCCTCTTTAATATGTTGAAAAGTAAAGTTTAAAGGACTTTTAAAAGGTGCATGCAAGTATATCCATGTATGTTGTTTAAGAGTAGGTGCATGTATCAAATTCCTTTAATTTGTTTAGAATATGCATTTTAAAATTTGAATTTGGATTTAGATTTAATTTATTATATAATTATAAAATAAAATGTATATTTTATGAATAAATGTATATCATGAATATATATGAATTTTAAATTTTAGAATATGTGTTAGCACTTAATTTGCACCATTTTAGAAAATCTAAATCAAAATTTTAAAAATTTTTTAATTAAAATATTGAAATCTAAATTCCAGTTAAAAATAAAAAACTTCAACATTGCTTTCTCCTACTCATCATTTTCTAACCTTAGCATTAAATGCAGAAAATTTGAATTGAATTTTGTTTATGAGTTTTGAGATAATATAATTTAAATCTAACATTCAATTTTTTATTAAATGCTTTATAAATAAGGGGAAAATGATAAATTTTTTTGAAAGAAGCAAAGTAAATACATGATTATACAAAATTGTTAGTAAAAAAATTCTCTAAATCGAAATATAAAACACGTTTAAATGCTTTTGAATTTATACATGTATCAATTAAGATAAGGAGCATTGAAAAAAGAGAGAGAAAATTATGGTTTTAGAATAGAAAAAGAGATTATGGATATAAATATTTGAATTTCATATAGATTAAATGATATTTTTAAAAATTATATAAATTAATTCAATCAAATTTTAACTTGGAAGTGTTTCTTTCTTTGTGAAAAGCATTGGGGGTAGAATTTTCTTTCTTTGAATGATTTAAGTCTATGATATGATGAGCGAATTAATTTATCGAAGTAATTATCAGTAATCTGAAAGTTTTACTCAAGCAATAAATGGTTAGGTATAATGGTAAGATACATTACACTCCTAAAAGAATAATTCAGGTTTAAATCTTAGAAATAACATTATTAAAAAAATCTTAAATTATAAATATAAATAGTAAAATAAATATGCATAATATTAAAAATATTTTTAAAAAATATATTAAGGGTTTAGGGAGGAAAGAAAATTGGTAATGAGAAATGATGAAGGGGGAATAAAGGCTAAGTGTACCGAATGAAGTGTAAGGTCAATAATTAAGATGTCTATATAGGGCAAGTGATAAGAGCAATTAGTTTGAGATAACGTAAGACCAAATTTATGTAATCACTTGCTTTTCTCTTGATTTGATGGGGCTTCAATCAAAGTTTAAAAGAGGATTCAAAATTAAAAAAGCATTTGAATGACGTCAACATATTAGCTGGCCAGTTTTAGACGTAATGTATGCCTTAGGGGTCCAATCACTGTCTTAATTTAATTAATCACTTTCCAAAGTCATTAATATTAAATTTTCCCTTCTTTTTCAATTTAAAATTTGAGTTTAACTTCTTGATTATATTTAGTATTCAGACTAAACAAAATTACGTGATTACGTATCAAAATGAATATTAAAATTAAATTTAAGTATCAAATTGAATATTAGAGTTAAATTTAGATACTAAATAGTATATTAACTTTATTTTTTTTTGCTTATTTATTGTTTTATTCTTGTTTTTGTTTCAATTTTTTCTCGAAAATACTTACGAATAAAATTGCTAAATGTACACCATTTGGGAGTTGGCTCCTCTAAACTTTCCTACTAAAAAAGAATGGCTTTTTTAATGGATTTTCTAATCAACAACAAAAAAATTACTTACGTTTTGAGTTTGATTTTAGAAAAGTGTTTTATTATTATTATTTATTTGATAGTGATATCGAAATCTTGTGTTTTTTTCTTGAATAATCTCATTATGGATCTAGTTTTTTCTTTTTGATATAATGTCTAAAATTACTCATAGCCCCACCCCAATTTATAAATAAGAGGATAATACGCTCCAACGCACTCGAATTTATATTTTCCTGCATTGACAATAATGTCTATACCAATTGAATTAATACTTATTCACAAATATGTGAGTTTTTAATTTTCAAAATTTTATGTCTTTTTGATGTATGATAAAATATACATATGGAACCTCTCATAGATGTTAATGTCTTTTCAATACGACTCTAGATGTTCTACTACTCAAATTAATGTCTTTGAGCTTATCTCTACGTGAAATCAAATTAATTGATTCCATATTTATCTTATAACCCAATAATGGACCCTAATCAAATTATTAAATAATTAGAAAATCAGATGCTAAGGTGATCCAATAAATACCCCATTCTTTTTTTTTCTCACACAATAATAAAACCCTAAATTAATTATTGAATTCCTAAAGTTCCCTAATTGTAACTTGAAACTTAGGATTATAAAATGATTTTGAGATTTTAATATAGACTCAATCTTCATTGTCACAATCATGATAAAATTTTGTTATTAATAAATTTCATTAAACTTTAATTTTGCAAGTATTAATAGTTTGAGGATAAGCTTTTTGAGTGTGTAATAATCTATATTTTGGTGTTTTAAAACGAGTAAATTGAATTTAAACAAGACTTTTTTATATGCATTATCTCAAATGAATTATTTTTAGCGTGTGCTAAAGTTTCTTGTCACGTTAGTTGAAAGATGAAGGGTTTGAGGCCCATACTTTCCATTTTTCATGTGGCATAGTGACAACAACACTAGAAAGTATAGTTTTATTAACAAGCCTTTCAGTTAATGGAAGAGTGGTTGCAGGAGAAACTTCTTTCGATCTACACTTCGTATTCTTCATATTGTTAGGCATATTCCAAAAGAGATTGATTTTGATGGGTGTCAGATGAAATTTACACTGTTGAAAAACCTAACCATTGAGCTTCAACCTAATGCACATGAAGTTGAGATTGAGCAATATGTCAAAGTGTACACACTTTGCATGATCGAAGGAATGTTGATGCTAGAAAAGTTTGGTAGTGCGATTCACTTCATGTATCTCACACTACTTACTAATTTTATTGGGAAAAACATACAACTAAGGGTTAACGGCTTTGCTGTTCCTCTATAGGGCTTTTTCAGGGCAAAGCGAATTAAGATTAATGAAATAAATGATTGACTACTTTTGCAGGCAAAGGGGTGGGTGGTTGTAGTTGTTGTGGTTAGCACTTATCCCTTCTTGGCCATACACTTTTCCTTTTTACGAGAAGGTAAAAATATTATCATACTTGATATATCACGTTATGGAATGTATTACGTTATATGTTTTATATTAATACTTACATTTGATATTTGTATAAATTTGGTAGTAATTTGGGTCATATCTATTATGAAAATAACCTTAGATTCAATCTCAAATTAATCAACAGGCATTTTAATAGGTAAGTTGCTTTTATATTTGTATTTAATTCGTGAAACCCCACACTTGATCCAATCATCGAATCCGAGTATGTAACATCACATTACGTTGCCGAAGTAACTCAGACTATTTCAACATAATTTCACTAGATTCAATTCACAATTACCAATAGCATAACAAATAAATCATTTAATAAAATCTTTCATATGCATTTATAAGGTTTAAGATCTTATTTCATTAATTATAGGGTCATGCTAAGTCGAAACCAAGTTAGGGCATGAATCCAAACTAATTTATCAAAAATCAAGGTTATGTATCGAGACAAGGGACTTCATATATCGAGACAGGCCATAGATTATTTTGAAAATTTTAGCTTCGATGTTTACTTGTCTTGAGACCCTAAAGAGTGTGTCTCGAGGCAAGGTCTCTTTTGTCTTGAAACTAGGTTTGGAGACCAACCTTTCATGGTTTCTTATTTTTGCTTCGATGTTTAGATGTATCAAGACAAACAGTTCCTATCTTGAGACCTGGAGCAAGGAAATATCTATTTAGCTTCAATGCACCTCTATCTCGAGACAAAGACCACTTGTCTCGAGACTTAAGATCAATTGTCTCAAGACTATACATATATGTCTCATGAAATTTGTTCTAATGGTCTCGAGACTCAGTGACCAAATGGTCAAATTCTTGCACTTTTGATTGTTCAAAGCCTTAACCAAATGAACCTAAACATACTTAAAACTTACCACAATACATATTGATCCAATTAATCTATCTAGACATATTCAAACATTACCAAATCATAACCTTCAACTCATCATTACTAAACCAACCAATTTGGACATCCAAACTTACAGAATCAAGCATAATTAACTAGTAATCAAGAGATAAAATTCAACCAAAATAACATTATAGGTCACTTACCAACCAAAAGTGCCATAACTAGCTTAGGCAACAAGTCACCAACCTAGGTACATGCCATATGAATTCAAAACATATATATACGTACAAAATAGGTTCTTAATGGGTTCTGAGCTAAGTTTGAGAATTAAATGCTTGAACACGAAACCTTTATAGCTTTTATCCGAAACCTGCGTAAGGAAACAAACAAATCCGTAGTTGAGTAAAGTATGTTTAGTTTTGATAACATAATTTCAATTTAATTATAAACATAACAAAATCAAACAGAGGTAAGTAACAAGATAACTCGAGTTAACTAACCAACCATTTTAACATTAACATCAAGGATACGTATATACCAATAATTCATTTATCATTTCAATTGGTTCACATCTATGCTTTGCTTAACTACTCAATATATTTTTCGATGCACCCTCAAGGTATTTGCATCTAATTTAACATATCAAATTATATAACATATCAACATTTTTATCTCATTTTAGTTTCACATGTATATAATAAGCAGTGTTACCTTTTTAATCATTATTATAAAATTCAAGTATCTTATTATAAATCGCATTCAATTAACCCTTATTAACTATATCGAATTAAAGAACGAGTACACAGATCAGTCCATCAACACACTGATATACGCACCAAAGTTCTAGTCGGGTATAAAGCACCAATCCCGCCAATCACACTAATATAGCATACATTAAGCACTTAATATAACACGTACGAGGTGTTGAATATAAACCGCACATAGCACTGAATGTAAAACACATAAGGCGCTGAATATAACACGTCTAAAGCGTTGAAACTCCCACCTAACAAACGAACCCTATAGCATGTCAACTATACCCATAACTCTATTCCACAATATTAATAGGAAAAATTTCATTATTAATGTCCATATATCATCAAACAAAGCATCTATGCATACGAATCACACATACCAACAATCACAAATCACTTAGTCAAGTTGATAGTTTGCCATTTCTGATCACTTAACAAGTCAAGCAAATACATTGAGATATTTAACGAACTTGAATTATGAGAGCACAAACCATATTAGCTATTCGTCGACGAATTTGTCTTTTCTTTTGTTTTTCAACATCTCGACGTCATCTTTAGCTACGTACAATCAATTCAAATATAGGAAATTCATTAATCACACAATTCAAATGCAAATAAATACATTATATACATGAATGGATTTTATTCGGTTTAGTCCCTATGTACCCTAATATCCAAAACACTTTTTCACAATTTACTAGATCAAATTTAAATCCGGCTTAATAAATATAGTAAAGAGACTTCCTACAATCATTATTTATTCTAAACCCTATAATTTTTATCATTTACTATTTAGTCCTTAACAATACATTATTTATGAATTGATTCAAACTAAATTCTTTAATTCCTATTACATTTCTAACATATTTCCATCACTTAACTAAATTCATGCATGAATTCAAGCTTATTTATATCAAAATTTAAAACTTTCTAACAATGAAAACCTAACTAAAAACTTATTAATTTCATAGATTTATGACATGCGCTTCTAGAATCTAACATTATTAACCAACAATTTTACACAAAATTAAAGTAAAGAACTCACCCATCCTCCCAGTTGATGGCACGACAATGGAGAAAATGAAAGGAAAAATTTGCTTCTTTTCTTTCTCTAACTGACAGTGAAAGGGGGAGAAAACGAGCTCTCTCCCACTATCAAAGCATATATGTAGCCAATTAACAAGTTAATTAATTCACTAATCTAATGGTTTAATTAACTTAATATTCACTTAGTGGAAAATGATGACACTCCAGTTAGTTAAGCACTAACATGAAATTAAAATGGTTTAATTGCTAATATAACCTTTGTTGAATTTCAGTTTAAGGAACTTATCAATTTAAAAATCTTTTTTCTTTCACTTTATTCACTAATCATTTCGGTTCCTGTGCTATTTTTATTAACTGGTTCAATTCAATTACATTCACTCATTGAACCTTTCCAATCCGTATTTAACACGTAATTAATTTAATTTAATTTTCTATTAATTTTACTTAATAAATTTGGTCCTAAATCAAACTTTTTATATAGTTGAAAAGCGAGTCATTACATAATTAATATAATTATTATCATAAATATAATATAACTATGTTCATTATAATTGTTTGCAATTTGTATGGGTGCCATACTGGGATAATGCAATTACTATTGTTGTATGGCCAAAAGTAGTTTTGTAGGGATTTTTTATGCTTATATGCTCCCACATCGAGTGGTATCACACTAGCCGAGTTGTACAACAATTTGGACTAGTTTAAGAAATTCTAAAAGAGCCAAGTAACCTCGATAATCTTTATAAGGTTGACTTATCTGGGAGGAACGAGTGCTATTGTCGCATTGTTCACCGAGAGTGGATTACCCTTTAGGATGCTCATGTTCAGATGTTGTTGGGTATGCGGATTCGATATATTTTTTTAATAATTTATTTATAGATTTTGATCATATTTATTCTTATGAATTTGATATTTCTAGCTCATCTCATAAGTGACATAATATAAGTAGTATAAGTTGAACAGTTAACTATGCCTATACAAGGAAAGACAACTTCTTGAGTAGAGTGGACAACACATACAAATGAGTCGTTGAAGAACACATCAACAAGCACATCCCTAACTTGTTAAAGTGACACTTATTTAGCCTGTATACTAATTGGACTTGTCATCTTTTTAACTTATTAAGAAAATCGCGACCCTTCAAACTCAATCATGAATGTAACAAATTTTAGTAATATATATATTTATACTTGTATACATTTATGATTATGTATTCATATTTTAGTGTATATTTTTTTACCTAAACATTGGTTTTCAAAAAGACATGAACACAAGACCTTTCAAACTTACTAAAATATTAATTTAACCAACCAAGCAATATAAAATTATATAATTATATAATTATAAATAAAGAAATCATTAATTAAAAACATGAAAACGAAACATGTTTCTAAAGGGATTTAAATATGAGTTAAACAAATTAAATACAAGTACATTTAACCACTAGCATGTGATGATGGGAAAGTCTGGAATTGAATTTTATGAGCCTAAACAATCAACTCGAAGTTTGTGACTCTTTCTTATAACCTAATTGACTTCTTGCAAGAGCAGTTTCTAGACCAAATTTTTTGGATTCAAATACGAAATTTCCAACAAGATTTAGTTGATTAATCAATGAAAAATAAAAATAAAAATTAAAGAACTAAAAAATATAAACAAAAGATTATAGATGAGTTGATGAAAAGAAGAGAGAAGATGAATGGTGTTGATGACAAATAGTTGAGTAGATAGCCTAGCCTCCTTTAGTGAACTTGCACCAACGAAGAACTATATCAGCCCTTAGTCAACTCTTCCAATTGACTTGAATTAGGCAAGAAGAAGTTATTATGAATCCCTTCCGTGATCTTGAAAAATTGAAGCAAAAGCTCTATCAAGAAACTAGTCTTGTAAAAAAAACCTCCCTTAAAGTATTTTATTAATAAAAAATTAAGCATAATATATATTATAGTGGCCGGTCATACCTAACTATTTATAAGCATGTATAAGTCCTACTTGAACCCTAAGTAATTACTAAATCTCTTAATACTTAATCAACTATATTGTAAAGTAAGTAATATAAACCTCCTTAGACTTAGTCAAACTCTTATTAATTCAAAGTATTAAAAATTTGAAATAAATAAATTCAAAAGATATAACACATAATACATAATCAATATATAAAACTTGAAATGCACAATTTATTCATGTATAGAAAATTCATGTGTTGTCTTCATTAAAATAATCATATCTTGAGCTCTCAAAAATAAAATAAGGTGATTTAAAATGTGCTTCGAAACTAAAAAACATTTTTTTCGTTGGTTAAGAGAGATATTAATCCAAAAATGCATGTATCCTATTTAAAAATATATTACAAATTGACTGACTTTCCAAACTTGAAAAGTGATAGCTTTGAGAAACTTAATTAAGTGTCAACCCATCTGTATAAATATCAAATGGCATTTGATGTAAAAGTTGTACCGTCTGGACACTTATTCAATAAAAGTGTGCTATTTAACTAAATAAACATCAAACTATGCCAATTAGATCCGTCTATGGGTCAGGTCACCCAGCCCGGCCTGAAGGTCAGCCCAGAAAGTGGGAGGGTTTGGGTAAAAATATAGGCCCGAAAAATGGGCTTGGACAAAAAAATAAGGTTCATTTAGAAAATGGGTCAGGGCTTGGGTCCGGGTTTTTTGGCCCAAGCCCGACTGGACCTGAATATGCGAAAAAAAAACTATTTTTTCTTTTACTGTTTTGTTGCTATTTTCTTATTTTTTGCTACTATTTTCTTGTTCTTGTATAACTCTTGTTTTATTGTTAATTGTGTTACTATTTTAGAGACATTTGCTTGTTAAGTTGCACCTACTTTAGTGTTATTTAAGTATACATATTATTTTTTAATTTATTTTTAATTTGTTGAGAAATATTTATTTTAATATTTTTAGCATTTTTGATGTATTATATATTTTTTAAAAATAATATAAAAAATTAATACGAATAAACTGGACCAAACCCGAATTTTAATATTTTTATCTAGACCAAACCTAACAAATAAGTTTAAAAATTTTATTAAATCTAACCCGTCCCGACTCATGAAAACCTATAATGCGAATCCCCTATTTTCTCAACGTGATATTAAGAGACATCCCCATCTGCACCTCAGCTACACCCTAGCAAGTAGTCATTTAAAACGAGTAGATAACTTAAAAAAAATGATATTTTGAAATTAAAATACCTAATTATCCCTATTATATTTTTTAAAATTCGAAACTTTTGTTGGTATTGTTTAAATTTCAATTGCTTAGTTGAGGCCACTCAATCCATAACATCAAATTTAATCAATCAAATCATAATAGTATAGATGTAAATCTCTAATCATTGTTGAATTTTAAGCTCCTTTGCTTCAGTTTTAAGGAATTTACAAATATAATTATCGATTAATATTAAAATTAATTTATTATAATATACAATAAATTTAAAAAAAAAATTCAGATATAAATTAAAATAAATTTGGACAGGGCTGAATATTTACGAAATCCACATGAATAGGATAAAACTTTATTCCATGGTATTTATATAAAATTCCTCTTTCTTATTCTTAAGCAAGTCCCCGAGAGGGCTTAGTTGATCCATAATTTATGTTTCAATTTTTGTTTGTTTCGAGAAATATACCGATCAATTCTAATTCTTTCTTTTTCTATTGATTCTTTTCCGATCGTGATGTATGGATTCATGAATCTATGTGTCTATATCAATTCTGTTCATGGATTAATGAAAATGTACAAAAGCTTTATTTATCTCTGTCATTCTATGAGCCTCTTCCTTTTTACATATGGCATCGCCCCTCCCTTTGACAATGTCCACTAATTCAGAATTTAAACTTAAATTTAAAATAATCTGAAAAAAATTTATATGATATTTGTGCATGATAAAACTCAAATTAACCGTCAAAATCTCATAACTTCGACTTACTTATATAACCAAATTCATTTGAATTTGATTGAGTTGAAATTATCAATTTTATTGATTAAATAAAATTCGTACTACTTGTTGAAAAGTCAATTAATGGGGTGTTGAAAAGTAAAAAATGGGATGTGCAATTGGCACCGAAAGAAAAAGTGATAGGCAAGTTGTTTAAAGTTGAATGGGATAATTGCAATTTTGGTCCCTAATTTTTTAGGCCATTTGCAAGTTGGTCCCTGAACCTCAACTATAAATAGGCCTAATCATTTTCATTTCAACCATCCCAACCAATCTTTCTCTCTTAGTTTTCTCTCTTCTCCCATTTGAGAATTCTTAAGAAATTCTATTTGTTTGTAATATTTTGGAGATAGTAAAGTTATCATCTGGTGTTAGTGCCCGAGGACGTAGGTATAATTTACCGAACCTCGTTAAAACTCTTGTGTTCTTTCTTATCCTATTTTTCTTTCAATATTTGAGGGTATAATAGTAGTATTTAATTGTGCTATTAAATTACAATAGAAGGGATATTCTGACTAAGGAAAGACTTGGTATTTAAGAGATCCTTGTGATCCACCTCTCTTCCCTGGGAATTGAACTTTGTGTGATTTTTTAGCACAATAATTTACACGCTTCCGACCCTATTGGAACTACAAGTGGTATCAAGAGTCGAAGGTTAATCGTAGTATGCTCTGTGGTTGCAGTTTAAACTAATGTTCCACATCAGAAAAGATTTCGTTAGGTATATTGAAAGATTATGGAGAAAACGGTCGGTGTAGGAGCTTCAACATCGTCCATGTGGACAAGACCGACAATTGCAAATACAAGATTGGCCGTGGAGATCTTTGATGGCACGGGCCATTTTGGTATGTGGCAAAGTGAGGTTCTAGATGCCCTTTTTCAGCAGGGTCTAGACATTGCCATTGATGAAGAGAAACCAGATGATGTACAAGAGAAAGATTGGAAGGCGATCAATCGGTTGGCATGTGGCACAATTCGATCATGCCTTTCTCGAGAGCAGAGGTATGCTTTTTCAAAGGAGACTTCTGCAAATAAGTTGTGGGTGGCACTTGAAGAAAATTTTTTGAAGAAAAACAGTCAAAATAAGCTCCACTTGAAGAAAAGACTGTTTCGCTTCACTTACGTCCCAGGTACCACAATGAATGATCACATCACCAAATTTAATTAGTTAGTCATTGATTTGCTAAATACGGATGAGACATTCAAAGATGAAGATTTGGCTTTGATGCTGTTGGGGTCACTTCCTGAGGAGTTTAAGTTCCTAGAAACTACTCTACTTCATGGCAGGAGTGATATATCTCTGAGCGAAATCTGTGCGGCCTTATACAGTTATGAACAAAGAAAGAAGGACAAACAGAAAAACTCAATCAGAGATACAGAAGCTTTAGTAGTCCGAGGTCGTTCATACACTCGGAAGAAAACTCAGAAAGGGAGATCAAAGTCAAAGTCCATACTCGGGAAACATGAATGTGCCTTTTGTCATGAGAAGGGCCACTAGAAGAAAAATTGTCCAAAGTTGAAGAATAAGGGAAAAGCTGTTATAGATGCTTGTGTTGCAAAGCATGATACCAGTGACTCTGAACTATCACCAGTTGCATCATCATTGTCGTTCCATTCAGATGAGTGGATATTGGATTCGAGTTGTACCTATCATATGTCCCCTAACCGGGAGTGGTTCTCTGATTTAGTAGAACTAAATGGAGGAGTTGTTTATATGGGCAATGACAATGCCTGTAAAACTGTTGGGATAGGTTCAATCCAATTAAAGAATCAAGATGGATCAACCAGAGTTCTGACTGATGTTCGGTACGTGCCCAGTTTGAAGAAAAATCTCATCTCATTGGGAGCCTTGGAATCTAATGGTTCAGTTGTTACTATGAGAGATGGGGTTTTAAAAGTGACATCTGGCGTACTTGTGATATTGAAGGGCATCAGGAAAAATAACTTGTATTACTACCAAGGTAGTACAGTTATTGGAGCAGTCGCTGCAGCTTCCGGTAACAAAGAATTGGACTCAATGCAGTTGTGGCATATGAAGTTGGGACATGCCAGCGAAAAATCCTTACAAATTCTGGCAAAGCAAGGATTGTTGAAAGGTGCAAAGGCTTGCAAATTAAAATTTTGCGAGCATTGTATTCTGGGAAAGCAAAAAAGAGTAAAATTCGGCACTTCTATCCATAATACAAAAGGTATTTTGGAATATATTCACTCAGATGTGTGGGGGCCTTCCAAAACGCCTTCGTTGGGAGGAAAACACTACTTTGTTACTTTTGTTGATGACTCTTCCAGAAGAGTTTGGGTGTATACCATGAGAACTAAGGACGAAGTGCTTGGAGTTTTTCTTAAATAGAAAAATATGATCGAAAACCAGACTGGCAAGAAAATCAAGCGGCTTAGGATGGACAATGGAGGGGAATATAAAAGTGATCCGTTCTTCGATGTGTGCCAAGAGTATGGTATTGTTCGACACTTCACAGTTAGGGATACACCACAGCAGAATGGAGTGGCAGAGCGTATGAATCGAACATTGCTAGAGAAAGTTCGATGTATGTTGTCCAATGCTGGGTTGGGCAAGCAATTTTGGGCTAAGGCTGTGACATACGCTGGCCATCTTGTTAATCGTTTGCCATTATCTGCATTAGAAAGAAAAACTCCTATGGAGGTATGGTCTGGAAAACTGACTACAGATTATGATTCCTTACATGTGTTTGGATCCACTGCATATTACCATGTGAAGGAGTCAAAGTTAGATCCGAGGGCAAAGAAAGCTCTCTTTATGGGAATCACTTTAGGAGTGAAGGGATTTCGTCTTTGGTGCTTAGACACAAAGAAAATGATTTGTAGCAGAGATGTTACCTTTGATGAATCTGCCACATTGAAAAAGGTAGCAGATAAAGATATTCAGACGAACGATACTCCACAGCAGGTGGAGTGTATCCAAAACAGGTGGAATTTGAGCAGATGGGGATTTGCCTAGTTAATAAGTCTAATTCTCCAGACACAATGAAGGAATTAGAGGTTGAAGAGATTCTGACCCAAGAACCGTTAAGTACACTAGAACCAGTTGCAGTTGCAAGGCCACGGAGTGAAATTCGTAGACCTGCTCGATTTACTGATATGGTGGCCTACGCCCTTCCCGTTGTTGATGATGATATTCCTATCACTGATGAAGAAGCAATGCAAAGCTTAGAAAGTGATAAATGGAAAAGCGCCATGGATGAAGAAATGCAGTCTCTCCGGAAGAACAATACTTGGGTGTTGGCGCAATTACCGAAAGGTAAAAGGGCAATCGGATGCAAGTGGGTATTCGCAAAGAAAGATGGATCTCCTAGCAAGAAATATATTTGCTACAAGGCAAGATTGGTAGCTAAAGGCTACGCTCAGAAGGAGGGAATTGACTACAATGATGTATTTTCCCCTGTTGTGAAGCATTCCTCCATCAGAATTTTATTGGCCTTGGTAGCACAGTTGAATTTAGAGCTAGCTCAACTTGATGTTAAGACGGCTTTCTTGCATGGTGAGTTAGAAGAAGAGATCTATATGACTCAGCCCGAAGGATACACAGATACTGGTGGTAGAAATTGGGTTTGTAAGCTGAACAAATCGCTATATGGATTGAAGCAATCCCCGAGGCAGTAGTACAAGCGATTTGATAGCTTTATGAGAAGGCAGAAGTACACAAGAAGCAAATATAAAAATTGTGTGTATTTGCAGAAGCTGCATGACGGATCTTTCTTTTATCTACTATTGTATGTTGATGATATGTTAATCGCTTCGAAGAGCCAAAAAGAGATAGATAAGCTGAAGGCTCAGTTGAATCAAGAGTTCGAGATGAAAGATCTAGGTGAGGCCAAGAAGATTCTCGGCATGGAGATAAGTAGAGATAGACAGAGAGGCAAGCTTTGTTTGAATCAGAAGCAATATCTAGAAAAGGTATTACAATGTTTTGGTGTAAATGAAAACACAAAACATGTAACCCCACTTGCTTCTCATTTGAAACTTAGTGCTCAATTATCTCCGAAAACTGAAGAAGAAAGAGAATATATGACAAAAGTCTCATATGCTAATGCAGTTGGAAGTTTGATGTATGCGATGGTGTGTATGCGGCCTGACATTTCACAAGTTGTTGGAGTTGTGAGCAGGTATATGCATGATCCTGGAAAAGGACATTGGCAAGCTGTGAAATGGATTCTACGGTATCTTCAAAAAAACCGTAGATGTTGGTTTAATTTTTGAACAGGATGAAGCACTTGGTCAGTTTGTAGTTGGATATGTTGATTTCGACTTTGCTGATGATTTAGATAAACGTCGTTCAACTACGGGGTATCTGTTTACTCTTGCGAAAGCCCAGTGAGTTGGAAGTCTACCTTACAGTCTACAGTAGCAGTGTCTACTACAGAGGCAGAATATATGGCAGTTACAGAAGCTGTTAAGGAGGCTATTTGGCTTAATGGATTGTTGAAAGACTTGGGAGTTGTTCAAAGTCACATTAGTCTATATTGTGACAGTCAGAGCGCTATTCATTTAGCGAAAAATCAAGTCTATCATTCAAGAACCAAGTATATCGACGTAAGATATCACTTTGTGCGGGAAGTCTTTGAAAAAGGAAAAATTCTACTTCAGAAGATTCCGACAGCAGATAATCCCGCAGATATGATGGCCAAGGTGGTAACAACAATCAAGTTTAATCATTGTTTGAACTTGATTAACATCCTGAGAATTTGAGCACCTTCAGGTGTATGGCGCTTGAGAGCACATTTGGAGGCACTACAAAAGATAGCTTTATCGAATATAGGGAGTTGAAGGAAGTGTGTGAAGATGTGATTATCCTAATTAAATCTTTAAGGTGGAGATTGTTGAAAAGTCAATTAAGGGGGTGTTGAAAAGTCAAAAATGGGAGGTGCAATTGGCACCGAAAGAAAAAGTGATAGGCAAGTTGTTTAAAGTTGAATGGGATAATTACAATTTTGGTCTCTAATTTTTTAGGCCATTTGCAAGTTGGTCCCTGATCCTCAACTATAAATAGGCCTAATCATTTTCATTTCAACCATCCTAACCAATCTTTCTCTCTTAGTTTTCTCTCTTCTCCTATTTGAGAATTCTTAAGGAATTCTATTTGTTTGTAATATTTTAGAGATAGTAAAGTTATCATCTGGTGTTAGTGCCCGAAGACGTAGGTATAATTTACTGAACCTCGTTAAAACTCTTGTGTTCTTTCTTGTCCTATTTTCTTTCAATATTTGAGGGTATAATAGTAGTATTTAGTTGTGCTATTAAATTACTATAGAAGGGATATTCTGACTAAGGAAAGACTTGGTATTTAAGAGATCCTTGTGATCCACCTCTCTTCCCTGGGAATTGAACTTTCTGTGATTTTTTAGTACAATAATTTACACGCTTCCGACCCTATTGGAACTACACTACTCATTTAATTGGGTTTCAACTTATTAGAATCAACATTTCGCCAACAAACTAAAAACGTAATTAAGCTTGTCAACTTTTCTAAATGCATGGCTGATAAAACTTTCCTAAGTGCCAAAAACAGTAATAATGTTTAGCTTTCAATGGGAAAATTTTTTCTTTACGCATCTTTGTGATTAAAGCAATTTTGATGTAAATATAGAGAATTAAATAGGGGAAGCAAGGAAATTTTTTTAGAAGGTAAAAATTAAATTATAATTTTTATTATAGTAAAAATATAATTTACAAAGAATTAAATTAAAATTTTATTATTTTTAAAGGATATTTTAAAGGGTTAAAATAATTTTTTATTTTATTTTACGGGAATCAACCCCTGCGAACCCCCTCTGAAATTAAATTAATTAATTATCTATGTACAATAAAATGTTATTGAATTAGCCATTCGCGATTTGACTCTTTAAAATATGAGGCATTTTCCATGCCTTGAAATCTATATTTTCTTCTTGATAGTGTGAACAGGACCCCATTTGGGATCTGTCTCCCCCATAATTATTTTTTTAAGAAATATAATAAATTAAAATTTTAAGTGTTGATTTCTATTAAAGTTTTGTTAGGTAAATTAGTAAATATAAATACAGAACATAATTATATTATTTGATAAAAATAAATATTATTTTTTAATAGATTATTTATTTTTAAATTTAATATTATTAATATAATATTTTTATATTATTTTAAATAATTTTGGATGAAAGTTAAATATGTTAATTTAAATATCCCATTTTTTAAATAATAATTTATTTAATTTTTAATAAAATAAAATCAACATATTTTTTTATCAAATAAAACTTAGTGTGAAAAGAATAAAAGCTCTCACTTCGACAACGACTCCTGTGATTAAATTTGTTGTACACTGTTTAGTTCGATTTTTTAATAGATTTAAATCCAAGTAATCAAATTGAAGTCAAATTAAAAATTGAATTGAAAATTTCGTTTTTCATAATCTATTTTTAAGTGTTTAAACTATGGTTTAAATTTTAAATTATCTCAAAAGTTTTAATAATTATTAATTGAGTTCTCAAAGTATTAGTATTGTTTCAATCAAATCCTTTTATTGTCACAACCATTAACTTAAGCATTAAATGTAAACTAGAATCTGATTTGGAGTATTTTTAAAACATTATATGGATTAAATTGTAAATATTTGTGTGCTTACAATATAAATAACTTGAATTTAACATGTAAAAAAAATAGAACTAAACTTCTTAAATTTTAATGATATTAGTCATATCCAAACTTTCCGTGTGATAATAAGTGTTTATAATTCGATTTACATGTTTTAAATGCTCGCCATCAACATTTAATATAAAATTGATGGCTAGATTGACTTAATTTCTTAATTAATGTAAAAGTAATATTTTGAGGACTTAATTAAAGTGTTTTCAAGTTTGAAGCCCATATTTTCAATTGGAACAATAGTTTTGAAATATTTGATGGCATTAACCCAATTTTTATTTTAAAGGCTTCTTTTTGAAATATTAAATACTCTCTTCTTCTTCTTCTTCTTTTTTTAGTTTTACTTAGATAATAATAACTCTGACTAAAAAAAGAGTATTTAATATTTCAAAAAGAAGTTGGAAAAAATCTAGACAACACTTATACAAAGATGTTATATCGGAATCACTACAAGAATTAAACATTATAGAGCACAAATTAGGCATAACCTACCTAAACCATAATAATTCTGGACAAGACTTACACATGATTTACGCAAGGTGAAACTCAAATCTAGGCATTAAACATCCATAGCTTCATCCTTTACTAACTATGCTAAAACCTCAATAACACTAAGCACATGTTTGAAATAAAAATTAGTGAAATTGTATTTTTATTCATTTTGATGAATTGTGGGATGGAAGTGAATGGATAGGCAAAAGAAAATAATATGGAAAAATTTCTCTTCTTCCCCCAATAACATAAAAGTATACAAATAGGAAGTAATTTTCTTAAAAGAAATTATGTCCCTTTCAATTTCTCTTTCTCCTCCTCCTTTCATTCATCATACTTTCTTCTTCCCTTTCACTTTCTATAATTATTAACATTCATCATACTTTATTCTTCCTTTTCAATTTCTTTTCTTAAAAAATATTTTGAAGACATGATATGTGGAAACTAGGTTGTTAGGCTACAAGCTTTCCACTACTAGGTTGTTAGGCAATTAGCTTTCCAAAAATGTACACTAAGCTCGTTAGAGCTAGACCAAGAAGCTCAATAGAGCTAGAATAGGAAACAACATGAAAGCTAGACTGTTAGACTACTAGCATTTCGGTAACCATTGAGTGAGAGTACAAGATGCTAATATCCAACATAGTATCATGTGAAGTTGTATGAACCGTGTTGGGAGAAATAGCCATTGATAGCATTGAGTTTCACTACAGCAAAATAGGGTTATTGCAGTGTATTTTACAGCTTATGGTAGCATTTATAAATGCCATTAAAAAAATAGTGGTGCAAAGGAAAGTGCTACAAAAAAGTTGATAAAATTCAAGCCACAAAATTTAGCAGTGTTTGTACAATATAATCACATATTCAACAATGCTTTTACATACAAGTGTCACAATAGTACCACATATTTATCGATAGTTGTACTTAAAAGTGTCGTTAAGTGATTTACTTGTAACGACTTTTTTGTACTTATGTGTGTTTATTGCACTAAACAAATTGTTTAAGACTTTAAAGATGGTGGTAAGTTCTTTCACAGGAAAATAAAGTTGGTGCATAAATTTTTCGACATTTTTACCATGAAACGTTGATCTACCACAATTTAATGTGGCAAATTAGGCTTTCCCAGAATGCTTAAAGAGCTTATTCTCAAGCAAAATAGTGTTTTTTGCATGGTTTTTCGTTATTTTTAGATTTAAGTTAATAAGTGAAAATGTCTTATTTTTGCTCATTTTGTTACCTAGTTTGGCCAATATTGTCGTTGGGGGGCCTAATGTGTGATTAAGTGGTATAGGGATGTGTTGGAGGTTGGAAACAAGCAAGAACGGCACCCGAGGAAACGATATTATGATATCCACACCTTAGAAACATGGTATCTCCAATAATATAAAAGATTGGAGACACCCTTCAATGGTATCACGATATCCACTTTGGGTATCATAATATCCACCTTTCCAAGAAGACCCTAAGGCTCGACACTGCCCGAGGTATCACAATATCCTCTTTTAGGTATCGTGACATTGACATCGTCAGGGGACAAAATTGGACAAAAAAGGTAGCCTTTGTTCACCCAATCCATCAATCACCCAGGGCCTGTATAGAGGCATTTTTGGCAATGAAAACTCATCAGAAGACAGCCTAAAACAACCAAAATTGGCTAAGGAGAGACACATATTAGCTTAGTTTTCTCTTAGTTTTTCTACACTTTTTCTAAGGTTTTCATTTTCTCTTCTTCTTTATTAGTTTAGAGCTTATTTTTCTACGTTTACTTCTTGTTCTTGATGTTCTTAGTGTTAGTTAAGTTAGTTATCACTGTAGGTTAGGTTTATTTACACTTTCAATCTCTATACCTTGGGTGTAAGACATTTTTAGCTTTAGTTTAATGTATTTCAATTTTTTTTTTACTTTAAACCTGTTAAAATTAGTTCCTCTTATGTTTATTGCTTTAGATTTTCTTGTTAAATACTTTTAGTTTCATGTTCTTTAAGTTTTCTTGCATAAAAATCTCAACTTTTATATTTTTCTTAAGTTTTACTTTAATGGATGTTTTGTCTTTCATTTCTATGTCCATCATCTTTATTTTTCAACATGAGCAGCTAAACTTAAAAGGAGGTTGGTTGATGGAGATGTGGGTAAGCTGATTTTTGGACAAGGACTAAATCGTAATAAATTGGGCTAAATCGAATAGACATAAAAACTTAAGAAGTGACATCCCTAAGGGAATATCTAGGCAAGTGAGACTGAAAGGTAATCTTCTTGTGCACCCGTTCATTAGTCCCGGATTAACCGGTGAGATCAAGAGATAAATCGGAACTAATTTGTTTAAGTAGGTAAAATTGAGATCGAAATCAATCAGTGAACCACTTAGTAATTTAAGCGATTTAAGTCCCTTATTCGAGAACTGGTGAACCACATCGAAATCAACCAACCATCTTTAGTCATTTAATTTGTTTGGTTAAATTCTTAGTTTTATACTATTTGCAATTTAGTCCATAGATTAGAATATTTAATTTTCTTGCAAAAATTTCCTTTTTATTATTTGTCATTGATTGCCTCCAGACATACTAACGACTAGAGTGTAAATATTGCAACTAAAGATATATATTGAGGTAGTGTCCGCAAGTATATGTACAATTTAGTCATTGTACCTTATTTAGTCACTAATTCGGCAAAACTACCTATCCAAAATTCAATTCACCTATATAATGACTCTATAAATATTTAATAAAAATATTTACAGGTTCAGTTCATGGAAACGAGATCCCAATACCTCATTTTTCAACACCACTAACTTTAGGGTTGAGGCACTTGTACCTTAACTAACTATTCAATCAACAAATTAGTCTGACCAAAATTTGATATAACACTATAATTGAATCGTAAATATTAATTAATAATATTTACGGACTCGATCATTGGAGAACAAGGTTTCGAAACCACCATTTCTAGCACCACTGAAAAACTAGCTATTACAAAAATGACTCAATATATTAGGTACATGCCAAAACAAAAACAAAACAAAATATAAAAACATTGCTAAGTTGGGAATCGATTTTTGGATGCTGATATAGCCACTCAATCTATCGAGAATCTACTTCACTTGCGTATGGAGAAAACAAAATCATATGTCGAGCAAAATGATCAGTGGTAAATTTGTGATTCAAAACATTATAAACAAGATTATGCAATTGCACACTTTTAATCCCTAACTTAATTTCATGTCAACTACTTTAGTTTCCTATAGTCTTGCTTATACTAATCTTACATGCCAAATCATTTACCTATTCATGTCAAAACTACCTGTTGTACATATATATACATATCATATATATAATCATCTTTACAACTCAGTCCATTATAAAAGTGTATAAACATATCATTCATTCTTAAATATAAATTTCATCATTTGAATCCATTTAAACACAATTCCATGTTACCATTTTAATCGATTCCATGTCAACTACTTTAGTTTCCTATAGTCTTGTTTCAACTTATTTTGCATAATGCCATTCAATGTTATTTATCAAATTACATATAATTTATTATTTCTCATGTTTATAATCTTATTAACTAGACACATACTAAAAACATATATGTGGATCCGTTACCCCAAGTTGCCCGGCAACGATGACTCTATAATGATACATACTACCACCCTAAATTGTCCAACAACGATGGTTTTCTCAATCTGATTAAATTGTCACCTCAAATTGCTTGGAAATAGTGGTTATCAATCAATATCTTGACCTTATGACATGCCAACTATCTCCAAATCGATTCGAATAGCTAATAGGGTAACTAATTTCTGATTCATTACAATTAGATCAATTTACATTCTTTTATTCTCAATTTATCATCAATTCATAAATTTATCATATAACATAATATGCTTGAAATGAATTTCAAGCCAATCATCAAATATCAATCGAATCAAGAAATTTCTATTCTCTTCAAATCAGTCCCTATTTCGATAATCAATCTCAAATATATCAATTCAACTCAAATAACTAGCAATGAATTACATCAACTCCATATAATGCAAAATGACATGAACATATAGAAAAATAAATGGTTCTCGAATCATAGAAATACAAACCGAAATTTCAAGCTACTCATCGACGACTTTAGATTTTCCTTTCCCTTTCGACGATTCCACGTTAACATTAGCTAAATAATCATAAAACATTAACACTATAAATTTCCAATTAATTCACAATAAATTCTTAATTCATACAAATTTTTTAATTTATTCAATTTAGTCCCTAAAATCGGGACAAGCATAACTTCCAATTTAAAGCCTCGAATTAAAATCTGATTTTATCAAAACTCATTAGGGACCTCCTATTTCTTATTCCTATTGTCAGTTTTACATTTTATTTAATTTGGTTCCTAATGTACAGAACTATCAATTAAGCATTAGAATAGTCCCTTTTCACATCTAAGCTTAAAATATATCAATTTAACACCAATTTCCTTATGAAATCAACAATGGAAACTTTCAAAAGCTTTAATATTTTTGGAAATCGGTACATGAGCTAGCTAAACCAAGCTCTCATGACCTCTAAAACATAAAAATTATAAGAAAAAGACTTAATTGAACTCACCAAAAAAGGACTGAAACTGTGAAGCCCTTGCGACGGTTTTCTTTGTTTCCTCACTTGAAAATTTGGGAATGGGAAAGATAGTGAAGATGAATCTTCTCTTTCTTTCCACCAAATTTTTGTATTTTATACTATGATTAAATGTTTAATTAACAGTAATTTAACTTAATAAAACTTATTATAATTAAATTATTAGCCTCATAATCTTACAGTCCACTAACTTATAATCTAAGGTGGTATAATTGTTGTTTTGAACTTTTGGTTAATTACAATTTAAGTCCCCAAGCCATTTACTAATTAAAAATCTATAGCGATTAGAATTTACAATTTAGTCCTTAGACCCTAATTAATTACAATTTGGCTAAATTGACTATCCAAATTTCATATCACCTATATAATAACTTCAAAAATATCTTTATGTAATATTTACAGACTCATTTTATGAAAACGTGGTCCTGAAACCATGATTTCTGGTATCACTAGAAACCGGGTCGTTACAGAACAAATTTATCTCAAAGAGATTAAGAATATCCTGTGAGGGTAACACATTTTTGACAAGGTCATTGGATGTGCACTTATTAAGTAGCTTTCGTAATTGTATAATAAAGGAGAGCTCAATCACGTTACTTTAGTAGAATGACTTCGTGACTAAATAAGTTTATAATTAATAGGCGAAAAGCTGGAACATAATTATAAATCATTTGAGTCCTAATTATATATGTTCACTCGGTTCCTCCACTAACTTATTGAAATCAGAAATGAATTGCACGTAAAACTAAATGAATCGAAATGAATAGAAATGATGAAGTAAGAGAAATAGATTGCTTTATCAGTCAAGGCATTTTCTTGCTAAGTACAAAAATGAATTGAGAATTAATTTAAGGTTTTAAAATTATTATTTAATTATAATTAATTAAATAACTGAATTTCAAAAATGAAATTAAATTAGTTAGTCATTATGAATATGTTGAATACGAAAATTAAATATATTTCCTTAAAGATTCTATTATAGTAAAGTTGTTATAACTTTAACAGAATTAGAATTGAGTTGAGAAATTATTTAATTGAGAAATTAATTTAGTTAATTAAATTAATTAATTAACTAATATTTAGTTTGGAAATAGAAAATAAATATCAAGTTGATTTAAATTATAAAGTGTGAGTCAAAAATCAATAAAGCACATATAATTAAACCCAATATATGAGAGGCCCAAACCTATCCCTCATGCAACATGAAGGGCGACAACCCTAGTAAATATACTAGGATGTGCACGCCCATTTCACTTAGAGTGGAATTGTGTCTTCTATTTAAATGATATTATTTTTTAAGGACTTATTCAACTAGGATACTTGTACTTCTCCCTATAAATAGAGAGCATCGGTTAACCTAAAAATACATTTCATACAATATTGAGATATCATTATTCTGTCATAAAGTAGTGGTAATTTGTTTACCTGGAATAAATTCTATTTTCAAGGAATTACAATCTCTATCGATTTTTATAGAAAGAACTTATTATCCTACTGAAAGTAAGCAAATCATTTCTTTTTTGTGTTTTGATTCATGTTGCTCGAGCCTACACTTGACGCAATTTTTCGTACGAGGATAGTGGAGAAGGTCGTTCGGGTGGAAGCCAAGATCAATTAAATCTGTCTTGCAGAAATCACAGGTACTATTCCAATTTAGGGTTTATTACTATAAATATCACAAAATAGCTTGATTTAAAAAAAAATTAAACTTCCACTGTAACTGTAAAGATTGTTTTCTTAACCATTTTTTTTAGCAAAGCTATTGGTCAAAAGAGAGCAAGACCAACATAAATCAAAACAACAACAACAACAAAATGGCAAAGGATCAAATTGTCTCAACTCTACTTCACTTTCTTAATACTGAGCGAGAATTCATTGAAGAATTGAATTTCACACAATGATATTGATGCAAAGTCGTTAAGCATAAGCTCTGATACTATGTTGAATTTTCAATGAGAATCAAGAGAAAATCATGAAATATTTAGAAAGAAAATGCAATCATTTGAGAAATTTATTCCATAAGCCTACATTCTTAATACAACATTATTGTGTATTTATAGCTAAACCATACTATAAATAGTTAATAAAAATTGATGTTAGCAACTTTCTAACTAACTGACTCTTGATTGACTGTTGTTATACTCTTACTCTGATTGGGTCATGTAGCAACACGAGAACCGATCAAAGAGACCTTTCAAGTGACCCTTCGTCTTGTACCGTCTAGATGGTCACACAATGACCGACTAACCGCATGCCTTGTACACCCCATGGAAGGGACTATTCGTCCTTAACCACCCGGTTGGATCCTCTGTTAAGCCATTCGCTATTAACAGGTGCACTCTCTTCAAGAGGGGACCATCCGAAAACCGTCACCTCTCTTATAAATACCCCAAGTTACCACATAGAAAATGGGGCTCTTTCCTTCCCTCCCAACAAACTCTAAGATGCTAAGCCTTCATCTTTCTTTTCTCCATTATCTTTCTTTTTCAGCTCTTGGTCCAGCATGGGGAATCAACCTTCCTCGAGACCACCTTCTCTACCCTCATCGATATCGTGTATCGACAATTATAACTATTGTAGTTAATTGAGTTGGGTTGTGCTTGTTATTGATATGCACTTTTAATATTGTAAACATTTTACTTGCTATCCCTCTCTTCCTTTTTTCACACTTTGTTGACATTTATCAACTTGCTAACATTACCTACCCTTAGTATCGCCCTAATTATTGTATTTAATTACTATAATTTCTTTAGATTTAAACACACTAATAATTTATTTTGTATTCATATCATTTTTCATATAATATTTTTAAAATATTATAAATTTTAAAAAAAAATGGCAATTTATTTCATATAAATCTTGAGACATTTTAATGTTTATTTTGTATTCATGCTATTTTTCATATATATATATATATTTTTTAAAAATTATATTTTAATGCATTTACTACTAATTAATACACAAATGGTAAAAACAAATCACTACTAATTCACACAGATAGCTCTTGTGATTTGAACCTATGGCGTGAGTTTTTAAAGTGAGTCAGTAGGGGTTGAAATTGCTTGAAATTGCACCTACATTTTTGTGCCTATAACTTAATACTTTTACCATTAAGTTAAAAGATTGTTGGCATTCTTTTACCCCAATAGTTGGATTTAAAAAAATGAAATATAAATCAATACCACTGTTTTTTGAGAAGGGATTGTATGAAATTGTGATTTCATATCTATCTTATCTCTTTTCAATATGAATATGACAAATCTTATTTTTTTTTCTAATTTTTAGCATTATTTAGTTGGATTTTAAATTTTTTAGGAGGAAAAGGTTAAAAATCACGAGGAAAAATTTAATTTGTAATTTTTTTATTAGAAATGTATAAAGATCACAGTTTTATACAATTTTTTTCTTGTTTTCCTGTTAGTCAAAGGTAGTTTAATTAATGCTTTTCATTTATTTCCCTCGAAAAAGAAACTCTTCATTTCTTAACTTCTTTGGCATTGAAATATTTCACTGATAATTAGAATATAAAAAAAAATTAAAGTTGAGAGGCCTTTTTTTGAATTTTTATTTTAGAGTTTCTAATTTTAAATTTTCTTTAAAGGACATGTGTTTCAATAATACATATATTTGCCATAAGATGCATGTCTGCATGGTTATGCTCGTAGAACTAATGTTCACTTCAATTCGACTTTGGCATATTGAATAAGAAATAAAATATTTTCTAATTTAATATATATATTCTATTTTAGATACGAAGGCATGAAGCATGATGCTCGAGATTGACCAATTGATATTTTAGCAATTCCATCATTGTCATTATAATATAAAAATCAAGATATATAGTCACATTAAAAGATGACCAAATCTCTATAAGTACGAATTGCAATGCATGTCCCCTGTATCCACGTATCAATTATTACATTGAACATCACATTTTGCTCTAAAGCTTCAATCTCCCATTTCATCCATGGCTTCCGCTCTTGTAACTCGTATTCATGAAATCTATGATAGAATTGCCAAGCTCGAGTCTTTGAAGCCTTCAGAAGATGTCAATACCCTCTTAACTCACCTCGTCAAACTATGCATCCCACCTTCGAATATTATTATCGAAGATTTATCACAAGAAATTCAGGACATGCGTATGAACCTCATAGTTCTTAGTGGCCATGCAGAAGGTTTACTAGAGCTTGAATTTGCGACATTCCTATCGAAAATCCCTCACCCGTTCAAGAACCTCGATCTCTTCCCTTATTATGGGAACTACGTCAAGCTAGCTGGGTTGGAGTACAAAATTCTTAGCGAACATGGGATGGTGCAGCCAAAGAAAGTAGCCTTTGTAGGCTCGGGTCCGTTGCCTCTAACCTCCATTGTAATGGCAACCCATCACATGAAATCCACTCATTTCGACAACTTCGATATCGATGAAGCGGCCAACTACGTGGCTCACCAAATAATCGCGTCAGATGACGAGCTCGAGAAGCGAATGAAGTTCGTGACACGCGACATAATGGATGTAACGGAGGAGCTAGGGGAATATGATTGTATATTTTTGGCAGCTTTGGTTGGGATAAGCAAAGAAGAGAAGTTTAAAATTGTTGGGCACATAAGGAAGTACATGAAGGGAGGTGGGTTATTGCTTGTGAGGAGTGCCAATGGAGCTAGGGCGTTTTTGTACCCTGTTGTGAAAGAGCTTGATTTGCCTGGTTTTGAGCTACTTTCAATCTTTCATCCCACTGATGAAGTCATCAACTCTGTTGTTCTCGTGAGGAAGCCCATTTTTCAAGATTAGAAGAACTCTAAAAATGTCATAATAGTTAGGGTTTTCGTACCCGAATTTTCACTTCAGTTCAATTCGAAAGTTTGAAGCTCAAAAAATAAACTGGGTTTTACTTTAACTGACTGTATCAAGCTTGGTATGTTATTTCTTTTCATAATTTTCTTGTTTCAAAGATGCTATATATATGTTTGTATTTCCCTACTTTTCATGTTACTACATTATCAGTTTCACTTTCGTAAGCACATTGTAATCCAAATCATTTTTCGAATATTCTAATCCGTAAAAATCCGAATTCAAATATGCTAAAATTCTTTATATATAGAAAATAAAAATTATAACCATTTTGTAATCTAAATCTATATCCATTATCCAAATAAACAAGTTGAATTCAAAATATTTTAAGTTCAAATTTGCAATATTTAAATATGCAAAAAGACAGATTAAATATTTGAATCTGCAATCCAAATTATCATCTCGAATTGAGTTATTTAAATTTTAAATTTTTTAACTAATTTAAATTTCACTTATTTCAACTTTAAATCATTCTAAGCTTGTAATATTTCGGGTTTATAATATTTTAAATTCAAATAATTTTAAGTTTGCATGTTATTACTTTTTATAATCAAATCAATTTACATCGGTTTAGATTTAAATTAGTCGGATTGAATTTCACATTCTAATGGACACGTTGTCAACATACATCTGAGACGCAACAGAGATCAAAGGAGTGACAGAGGAAACATTTGAACAACATCGGGGAAACATTGACATTGTAAGGCCCTAAAAATTATGGGCCGAAAGAGAGTTGTGTAAGGCCCAAAAATTAAATTCTCTTACTCAACCCTATTCGTGCCGGATAACCCAATCTATAAATTTTATATTTTACCATTATAATTAAAAAACTAATTTTATCACTAAAATTTTAATTCAAGTTTGTTTAGTTCTAGAAACGGTCTTATTTTAAAGACGATTAAGACAAGTTGAATATGGAAAACCTAACAATTACTCTAACATTTAATCAGATTTTATTAGAATTATGTGACTCGAATTCCGTTTAATCAGGTCCGAAAAATTTAAAATGCAACTCACTTGTTAAAAAAATAAAATAGAGAAATAAAATAGGGTTACGAGTCTTTAAGACCCCAAAATTTTGACAATTTTTTTTCTTAGGAACACATACAAGATTCGTCACTACAAAGAGGATAATAGTAACCTCACGATTAATTACATCATTTATGAATTTCATAGTAATAAAAATACATGTCCTATCGAAATAGAATTTGTAACTTGTTATCCTCTTGCCTAGCGAGCAAGGATTTACCTCCATAGAAAAGATGATTCGTTCGAATCCGCATAAAAGTCCAACTCCGTTGCATTGCCAGAATCCATGTTATACATTTGAAAGAGGTTGACCTCTTTGCTTCTCTCATGGTACAATCCTCTTCCCGCTGAGCCCCCTTTCTCCTCGATCCACAGAGACAAAACCGTATAGGACTATATTTCTTCTATTAGACATTGATTATAATAAGGTTGTTTAACTTTTAAAATATGTGTAGTCGAAAACCTTTTGTATCATGGTTGTTTTTCAACATTCATAAATCTCTTCTTTTGTCTGTGTTTTTTTTCGATAAGAATTTTTTACGTAAAATCTGCGTATTCTTAGTTTTTCTTTCTTACCACTTTACAATCACTCCTACTATCATTATTAACGTATAATATATTTAATTTTTTTTAGTAAATCCAATTCAATTTAATGATTGAGTTTTCTCAGTTGTAATAAGCTTACGTAAAAATTTCATATATTATCAATCAACTAGACAAATGTGAACCCTAGTGAAGGGAAAGCATATAATAGAAGTTGAAAGTGTTACCGCGTCGAGGGATGCCTGAGGTCCCTTCTCAATACGTAAGATATTGGTATCCAGTGTGTCCACAGCTTTGCATGCATCAATGAGTTTGATTTTTTCAACAACTTTGGTTCAAATAGTTCATAGTCAATTTATTCTTCAACCTCTATCTAGAAAACAAAAAGGTATATGTGTAGATTAATATAATGATTCCTCAACAATTTTAATCTACTTTATTTACATTCCTTTATCAATTAAATAAACAATGATTAAAGGAAATTTGTTCATTAATGGGATCAAATAAAATACATCCATTTCATTTTGTATTTATCTAACAAACATTTTAATTAATAATTTTGTTATACGTACACGAGGTGAAGCTAGAAATTTTCTTTGGAAGGTCAGAATTAAATTATGTATTTTTATGAGAAATAAAATAAAATATTATCGTTATATTAATTTATATATTTATATATTTGAAAGAATTAAATTTAAATTTTATCATTTTGGGAAGGTCAAAGTACAATTTGATAATTTACTAATTTATAATTTTATAAAATCTAAGAAAAAAAATTCTATTTTCTCATTTTAAGGGGGGCTTTGGCCACTGCCATCCCCCTTAGTGTTGCCTTTGCCCATATCTCGTGACTTTCCAACATTGAAATATACTCTGTGAGTTAAGGTCACTTACAAAAACAAGATCTTAGAGACCCTCTACCTTGAGGGCCCATAGTAAGGCGAGTAGATATATATTGTGTGGACACCCACCATTGGTGCATCATATTTACTCGTTGTCTTGACATAACAACCCATACCTAGGAGGAAGAGACATTAGTAGATCGATTAGGCTCCAAAAAATATGAAACTAATAAGAGAACAACACGTGGAGCTTTGAAAAAGACTAGCAACACTTTTTATAAGATTCTCTAAGCCCAAGAATGAGCCCCTCTCTCTCTCTCCAAAAACTTTAGGCCTCAAATGCTTCTCCTTCTTTCAATTACCATCGCTTACAACTACTTACAACTCTTCATTTACCGTGTAAACTATCATTAATCAACATAATTCCATCTTACTATCAACAAGCTCAAAAATAGTTTTATGTTCAATAATAACTTAAATTTCACTTGTTGTTTATACTTTTATATGTATATGTTTAAATTTGTATCTTACTTCTTTAGAAACATATTTTTTTATACTTGTTCATGAACATATATTTTTAATTTTATATGTTGACGTTTGAACATATATTTGATTTTAAATATACTTAAAAATAAGGGAGAATAAGTGTATAATAAATTCCATGCAACATCCATAAATAATTACACGATACCTTATTTATTGATAACATTTCATAATACTATTCACTGATAATATCTTATAACAAACGTGTATCAAATATTATTCTTTCATAACAAGATTTTTCATTTATTTATTGCCTTAAGCAACAAGTATTTTCTTTATTTGAACCGAAAAGAGTATCATCTAAAAATAAAGCATGTTGTAAATCTCAAATTTGAATATTAAACTTATTTAAAAAGATTACTAAATAATAAAAAATTTAAGTCTTTTATTAGTTATTAGTAGTTCAACATCTAGAAAGAAAAAGGGTTAATCATTACTATTTCTTGGTTTGCTACATATTAGCATTAAAAATAACTTGATTTTGTTTTCGATACACAAATATGGGTTTTATTAGTTTTGACTTTTTTATTTTTTAATATTTATTTACCTCTTTAAAATATTTTATTGTAATTAAATTAGTTGAGAATTTTCACACTTTTCTACATACTAAGTCCCAATATCTTACGTAAAGAACAAAGATATTCAAAGTTGGATTTGTACCGGAACTTGTTATCACTCTACACGTTTTCATTTAATTTTCTAACTGTTTTTCACACCAACTTTTCAGAAAATTATATATTTTTTACTATAGATGAACAGTATATTTACTTATTTACTTATTATTAATATAAAATAATAAGAATAATAAAATTAAATACTATAATAATACTATAAAATAAAATAAGAACACAGTTCATCGAAACACGCACTTAAATTTTTACTAAAATTTGCTCATAACTCATGATTCCAATAATTTGTTGGAATGAGCCGAATGAGGAACCTACGTAAGTCTTCCACCAACCAGACTTAATTGTTTATGTATATAATAATAGTTATTGAAGGCTATATTATAACACGTATATAGGCTCGTATTCCGAACAACGTCAGATGTTTTGACTTCTATCAAAAACGTAGAATCATGCCGAAAGCACTATAATATTCGAATGATAACATTTATTATTGAACTTATATTACACGTTACAGAACATAGAACAAATTACACACGATATCTGTCTTTAAGTATATGACTTACTAGTGAACAAAGATTTAAAGAACATTCATAAATTTAACCAATAAAATCTCTGCTATAACAAATTTAGAATCCCTGTTAATGAACACTGCATTCTTTGGGAAGTCCCTGAGGGAATCGCTTGGTGTCAGTGCAGTAATTGTAAATCATGTAATTTTTCTGAACCCATTTTAGCCTTTGTTGGCTCGTTATATCCAGTTCTTGCGATAGCCATGAATTTTGAGAGGGTGAGGTGGAGGAACATGATGATTTCCCGGAGGACCAGACACATGCATCAGCCTTGTAATTCCTGTAAGCAGCAGTGAAAGGAGCTTTGCTCCAATCTGTCTTAACAACGCCACCTCGAGTGGCCCAATTATCGGCGTTCCAAAGACTCGAATACACTCTCATCGGCTGGCTCTTTGGGAACGCAACGCCCATCGATTCCAAGTTCTTGAACTCCCTGATCGGAGTCCCATCAACAGAGAAGCTGTGAACATTCAAAAGAATCACAATTAAACATAATGAAAATAATCGAAACTGTAAAATTAAAAAAGGAGGGGGGTTGTAAAAGAAGACATACATAATACGTTGAGGGTTCCAAAGAAGGGAGTAGGTGTGGAAGTCTTTGGTGGGATCGAACCAAAGGTAGAACTGTTGCTCTTTGTCACCTTTGCCTTGTGTATATACATTGGTGTGGACTATGTATGGGTCTCCGCTTAGGTTCCCCAAGAACTCGAAGTCGATTTCATCCCATGTCGACCCTTCCGAACGAAGCTGCAATTGTCACCCCACATATCAGCACAGAGTTGTAATATAAATAAGAGTCAAGTAGGAGGATAAAACTTACATAATAAGTGGTAACAGTGCCAGCAGAGTTGCCTGGGACCAGTTTAATGTTCATATCGATCTTCCCAAACAGATACTGGTTCTTGGATTGAAAACCAGAGCCGGAGAATTTGTCGAGGGTGAGAGTGAGAAGGTTTCCGTTTTCGAGAATCTTGCCCCTGCCATCACCCCAAGTAACTTCGATGTCTTGGTTAAAGTTGGCAGCTGAAGCAAGTATTACAAAGCTGAATAAAAGAGATAGAAGCAACGAAGTGGTCATTGTTTTGGTGGGTTTGTATTGTAATTCAGATTATGATGTTTGAAATGGGGGAGTGGTGGAGGGTGGTTATATAGGGAGGAAGGATTTGGTGAAACAGAGTAGAGAGGGGGTTGTTTGGAAGCTTCGTGCAATGTGTTTCCGTCGGGACATTAAAGTGAATCAAAGTTGTAAACAGCTGGAACAATAAAAGAGAAAGGAAGAAAAGAAAATGGTCCTAATAATAATAACAATAATAATACATTACTAATGGCTGTTCCTTGGTTTCATGCATGTAAATTTATGAGTTTGGTGCCGCCTTTCTATGTTTGATTACAGTGCATGCAGATATGTATGTGATGAATTTAAATTAAGCTTTAACTTAAATTTTCAAAGATTTTATTTGAATTGGAAAACGGAGGAAAACACTCACAATTACGCGGTTGAGATTGAGATTGGGGTTGGGGTTAGGGTCGGCGACCGAACCGAATAGGTTCATAACCATAGACAGAGAGGACCACAAGATTCCATTAGGCTAGAGCCTATGGTGTTAATTAGTGAGTGCTTGTCATATTAGTTGACAGGGTCAGCTCTAAATTAACCTTTGGGAACAAGACAAAAAATTCAACCACTGAGATCATCACGTCAAACAAGATAGTTATCTCATTATTATTAAACAATCTGACACTATTTTCTTCTCTTGTTTATACTATTATAATAATAAAATGATCAAATATGCCAACACTGCGGTTTCAAAATGTTGGTTCCTTTTAATCCAGACAAGGAAGATCCATGGTTTTGATTATTACAAGGAGTTCTGTAATGAAGAAAAAACTGTGTTAGGCATCCAGTTTCTTCTGTAGTTCATATTCCAACTAGCTAGCTCACTCATATGAAAATGTTTAATCATAAAATTTATTAGTAATAAATATGATCATTACACTTAACGTAATTATTAATTAAAATTATTAAAATTTATATAATCCGAATCCTATCATTTATTAAAAAATAAATATTTTAATTTATTTTGATATCCCTATTTGTTTTGGTAATCCATCAAATCCAAATGTTAAATAATGGTTCTCTCTTTTCATATGATATGAAGAGGGTTGAGTGGCTTAGGAATTGAAGTCCAAGTCGGTGGATAATTATGAAAAAGAGATAAGATTACAAAAATTTAACAGCTGGCTGCCAAATGGTTGTTGTGAATTACTTAATCCTGAAAAAGGGTTTACTATTAGTTAAGCAAATTGCATCCCCATTTATTCGTTTCCCAATTTCATCCTACTTTTGTCATTAAATATTCTATATTTAAAACTATTGTTTTTTTATTTTTTTTACGACGATTCATCTATTATTTTTAATATTTTATTTATATGAATTATGTATATCAAATTTAATATGAAGTTAAAGTCAGATGTAATTTCTGTTAGATTGTGAGAAATTCGACAAGGCTTAATACAAAATAAAAAGGGCATATAAAACCTGATCGTCAAAGTCAATGTGCTTGGTGGTGTATCTCTTTAATCACCCTGAAGATTTCAGCATCCTTTGGGTCTTTGGTGGGTAACTGCCTTGCTTTAATTAGAGGAAGGTTGGGTACAAGTTGATTCTTTTTGTATTAAAAAATTATTATTTATTTTATATATAAAAAATTTAATTATTAAATATATTGATATAAATAATATTTTAGATCAGTATGATAGAGATATTAAATTGATTCGAAATTTTATATACATGACAAATATAATTATATTGATAAATTCAATGGTTGAATTATTAAAATATCAATCATAAAACAATTATGAAATTATGTAAAACCATGTTAGTTTTTCACGTGTAAGTGGATTCTTCACATCTAAGTTTATGTTTTACTTGTATAAATTGTACATGGTTAAGTTAATTTCATTGAGTTAATTTATTTAATTATTCATTTAATACTTGTTAATTCTGATAATAATTGTTGTTATAGATTTTTTTTAAGAGTTTATAAATATAAATATAGTACAATTATAAATACATATTCGAACATCGAAATATAACTGAATAAAACTTATCAATTACATTTGCGTAAAGTAGGACTTGAATTTGAATACTTAAAAAACTAAGATTTTATATTGCCAATGATATCAACGCTTAATTAGTGATAATTGTTGATATAATTATAATTTTAAATTTTAAATATAATTATTTTAATTGTGTGACTCGAATCTCGACACTTATTAAAGAAATAAATAAAATGGTAAAAATTTTGTTAATATTTCAAACAATAAATTAATATATGGAGATGATGTAAACAGGATTTGGAGTCCAGTTGGGTACCGAATGCCTAAGGAAAAGGGTGATAGCAAAGGCCAATTGAGATGGGATGTATATCCACTTCAAGTCGGCTCACACAAAACAAAACACCAACATATCATTAGCACAGACTGCATATATATACTAACATAAATCACCCCACTTTCTTGGTTTCCATCATTATATCGACTCTAATTTGGATAAAAATGTTTTATTGTTTGAGAATAAATGTTTTAATATGAGTTGGATAATAATTTTTTAAAACCAATTTGCTTGAATAAATGCATTAAAGATAAGGTGGTATAGTATTGTGATTGTTGAGGGAAAGTTGGGACTTTCTGTATTGTTTTTTATGTTGAAATTTTGTTTTTCGTATTTTTAGGAAAACTCAATGGTTTGGGAAATGTGTTAATATTGTGTGTGATATTAATAATGGATTTTATAGGGGTTTAAATCATATATGTAATTTTAGTTTAGTAATTGTGGTACCTGGCATGGTTTAAACTCCATCAAAGTCGAATGTTTAATAATTTTTTTTGGTGATGAAATATTCTTTAATCTTCATGAACTCGTAGGACATTAGTCGAAGCTGGAAGACAAAATTTGAGATTAAAAATAAGTATAAACACCTTAAACATAATACTTTTATTGTTCGAGGGTCTGAAATTGATCTATTTAATTATGATAAAAATAATTAGAAATATGATATGATAATATAAAATTAAATATTTGGAGAAAAACAGTCAAGGAGTAAAAAAGATTGTATATGCCTGATGCACCATGTCTATTTTAAGAAAAATTAAGATCAAAGCGAAATATTAGTTTAAAATTATATTTAAAAATAAACTCATTTTTCTCTAAAAAAAACAATAAATATAACTATAATAATGGTAGAATATTAGGTTATTAAACTTTGATTTATTGGTAAAAGTAAAAATTTAGAATCATGAATATTTAGATTCAAATCCCTTTACTTGTAATTATGATGTATAGAATATCATATTTGACTGTTACCTTGTTTAATTTTTTCCGATTTGATCCAAAATTGTTTAATTCTTTAAGCGTTATAATAATTAAAAATCCACATCTTAATTGGGTCGACATATAATTATACTTATATAAGTATACCCATTTTTATACTAATGAAACTTTCAAAAATTAACGGGATATTAGGGAAAGTTTAAGTAGACCTAATAATTTCAAATAAATACAATTTAAACTTTTTAACTAAATCACGAATTTCCTTAACATGTTTTCAATAGTGCTAACTTTTTTTAATATATATATAATTTTGCATCTACCAAATGGCATATGAGGAGGGTCTGACCCTAGCCCTCAGGTGGGTTTCTCGTGAGTAACGAAGCGGTGGAAACGGCGCAGCAACGCCGATGAGACCCATCCTGACAACTCGGTGCTGTTCTCTGGGAGCTCTAGTCTAGTTTACCGAATATTCTACATAAATACCATACGGAACAGCCATAAAGATGATAAAAAGTAGGAGAATCTATACATAAAAAAGCCAAATAAGTAAATTCCAATACAAAAACAAATGTGCTTCCAGTATTCAGTCAAATTGTTGATCGTTGTTCGGTGAAGATGAAACTCAGCCAACAATTTGCTTACAAAATATCCCAGAAATCTTGATTGATGAAATAACAATTAACTGTAACAAACTCACACCTAAATGCCATTAGAAAAATCAATCAACAAGGAAAGAAAGGAGGGCCATGAATTTAAAACCAAATTTAGCCTCTCATATACAGTAAAATATATTTAATAATGGGAAGTCAAAAGAAGCGGCTTACTATACAGGAAATTGTACAAAGAGATTTCCCATTGCCTAATTTAGGGTTCTTCAAGAGTTTTGAAACCCCTTAATTTCATACATTGTTGTTGTTAGCAACTTCCAAAACCATAGTACCAATACGACTTGTTGATAGCCTATTCTTCTTCTTCGTCTTCTAACTCGACTACCTGTGCCCGTCTCTCAGCAGCTTTCTTCCGGATGAAGAAACCCCATCTCATCGCGGCCTTGATCTTTAGCCACCCGACAACAGCTTTGCCAGGACGTGAACGATCTTCGTCTATGAAGTTTACCATTGGGGATGGCATGTAATTTGGGAATCCAAACCCACCATCCTCTGTCACAGTAGCATGGTGACCTCCCATGCTGAAGAGGCGGAGGAGATGTTGCATATCTTCATTCTCGAGCATTTCATGACTTCTGAGGCGAATCTCCTCCTCAGAAAACAAGTCCTCGACTCCCTTGTCTCTGTTGTTCGACCAATCGTCAAAGGGATTAAGATTTGACGGCTGCATTGAAGAACTAGCATTGTGGAATCCTAAGGTAGATGACTGTGGAGGACCAAGAGCCAGCCCAACAGCATTATTATTAGTTCTTGAGCTTTGTGGTTGCTCTGAATTGTCAACCAGCTGATCATATTGCAAAAATTGTGTGCCGTCAAATTCACTACGAGAATTCGAATTCACAAGCTCTGATTGTCCCGAGTATCTCGTAGACTGATTATCATTAAATCCTGCATTAACCGAAAGAAAGAAATGCAGTTAACAAAATGCCAGCAGTTATTTGTTGAAACAGAAAAACGTCGGTAGACTCTTTCACCAGTAACATGGTATCATAACAACATTCTTTTAGACCCAAACTTTTTTCACTTCCCAATAAAACAAAAGGTCATCAATGAACACGCCTTTCCTGTTGATCCGAACCCAAACTGATTCGAGCCATGAAAGATTAGTGGGAAATTGAACTACTTGACAATTACTAGATCAGATGTTTCTTTTATGTGTTGGTCAAATTTTAGAGTTTTGCTGTATTATTAGGCAGGTTCCATTTTTTATGCATTGAGCCTAATACATAGCAAGCATTCATCTTGTAGAAATGTCAATGTTCTATCTCGTAAGTAAGCACAGAAAAAACAAAATGATGTTTATAAAAATAACTCCGGAAAGATCAAGTTAAGCTACACGAATGAAATGAAAAATCCTTTAAAGCTAAGGATAATGTAATCATAATCCTTACCTCCAGCTTGTGGGCCTGAGTGCACTTCCTCAGTAGGAACAGCAACTGGTAACCGTGGTAACTGCAACTGATGATTAGGGTAGCATATCGCATCCGTCTGAGGTTCATTTCGGGCACTTGACCTCCTATTTTGCTTGAAGTTCAACAGTGACTTGCCATCATACTCTATGACTTGAAGCCAATTGTCATAGGCTTTCTTCACCAGCGTATCTACATAAACCTGCAAGAATTTTTGGTCCCTTTTTCAAATTAGTGAAACTATTTTTATTAAGTTCAAAATATAAATTGAAAATAACACCAACCCAGAGCTTAAGCAGCTGAAAGTAATAACCAGACAAACCCAACCAAAGTTATATCAGAAGGCAAAAAAACAAAAACTTCATTGTGAAGAAAATTAAAGCAACTCCAAGTTATCTGATAAAAATTACTGTAGGCCTAGGTAACATTGCTGCTAACACATCTCATAGATGTTGTATTTAATTGACAGGTGAAAAACAGCATACATATTACCCACCTTTTGACTATCAGAGAGAGAATCAGCAGGTAAATACTGTTCCCCAGAAATAAGGCCATTCAACTCATAGATGTTATTGAAGACAACACCAACATCTCTTGTATCATCAGTATAGTAAACATAAAACTTTCCGCTGAGCACACAAGTCTTTGCATGATCTAAGAGAGCCTCCCACATCTTATTTGACATACCACTTCCAAGAATCTACAGAACATAGACAAAAATATCAGAAGGGGAAAAGAAAGCAATAGTACTTTGATTTCAGAACCGAAATCCAACTCACAGTTCGTAACTTCTGTTGATCCCTGACCGCAACCCGCAAAAAGTCTTCGACAGTGAATATTCCTGCAGTGTTAAGCTTCTTGTGGAATGACCCATCTTTCCCAATCTTTTCCAATCTCCATACCTCATCATTTAATGCAGGTGGATAGTGCTTCTTATACACTGTCAAGCAACTCAATTAAAAAGATTCTACAAATCCACAAATGAAAAACTAGATATAGTATAAAGTATGAACTCACATTCGCCTCTGTGATCCTTGACAGTAAAGGCCTCTGTCTTTGCTTCCCGTACACGCATACCCTCACAATATCCAGAAGCAACCTTCAAGCCAAGCCTGAATTTCCTGCTTCTTATCCAACTTGAGTTGTCAGTAAAAGTGAGATCTCCTAGCGTTCCTACCCCCTCTTTGAGGATCACTTGCAAGTCACCAGTCAGCAGTGGCCTTTTCCCTTCCCGCTCTTTTACCACATGGCTCTCAAATTCTTCTTGCGTCCAATCTTCATCATCCTCATTGTTGAAATCACCTTCAAGCACAACGACATCTAGCTTAACAGAGGCCTCAGGTACAGTTGTTACAACGTGTCCAGTCTTACTGTCAACTAGAACAATATGGATAGCAGCACCCTGCTCTCCTTCGACCTTTCCTCCTGTGAAAAGGGGAAGAGATAATCTAGACCTGAAGTGGAGCTGTAAGCTCCGTCCATCTGGACCTTCAATTTTTTTTGGAGAAGACCTAAAAACCAAAAGTATTAGAAGATCATCAATACAAGAAAAGTAAAAGGCATCGCAGGACAAGAGGAAAGAAGAAAGGTAGGGAGCCACTGAGACAATAAGAATCTTAAAACCAAAGAACAGGCGGTTCTTGTAAACAAGCATGGCATCAAAAAGGATTAAAAAAATATTTCATTCATAGAAAGTAGAGTACCAATCAACCAACCAAAAACATAATAGAAAATATCATTAACACAAGTTTATTCTCTGGGTTTCATCTTTTGCTATCGAATGCATTAATGATGCTCAAGTATATCAAAAGGCAAGCAACTAACTAGCCAATATCCTACAAAGAAAGAACAAGAAAAGAATCAAACCTAAGAGCATTTCAAAACTCTTTAGAATCTCACTGCAGCACTTCAATTCTCATGTGCAATATTCATAGAAGCCAGCTACTTAATGAGACAATACCAAACACAAAAACTAATAGAATTAACAGAAACTGTTGTCATCATTCATAGTTCAAACATTCAGCAAAATACCTACAATTCTTCAAGCAATTGCTAAAATGAGTAGTAGTAACAAAAGACACAATGTGCTTAATATGAGGTTCTCACATTATCATGCACAATGCTAAAACATCCTGGAATTTCTCACAATAATCATTATTTCCTAAAACCCGGAAATTCAGAAACAATATTTAAAGCCTCCAGCTACTGCAACTGACATCAATTGATAAGAAAACAGTTGTTTTATCACATAAGGTTTGACCTTCCAAAATCTCAAATTTCCAAAATCATTGGGCATGTAACACAACTTAACATATCATTGTCCATGTCTTCAATTCAAAAAGATAATTTTTTTTTAAATTAAGACATCGTAATAAAGATAATTAACTCTACAGATGTAAATGATCAGACAAATATTAACCTTCCACTAAGTCTAGGAGGTCCTAATTTTGCCAAAGCTCTTTCCACCTCTTCACTTACCTGCAAAGCATCAAACAGACATGATAAGAAGGAAACACAAGTGGAAAAGAACACATTCCAAAGGGAAAAATGATAGAATACACAACAGATCTAAGAAACACACTAGAAACTGTTGGTCGAAATTGGGCACATAAATGCAACAGAAAAGGGTCATTTTAGTATTATCTAACAAAATCAGGACACAAACAGTGAACATCTATGTTAAATGGATGCAGGCAGGCTAGTCTTCATACCTCAGATGCCCTGTCCATGAGTGATATGCAAACCCTAAAAAAGCCATCATCACACTCAAAAGATAGGCAGGCACATGTGCATGGAAAGTGATCAATTATAATAAAACCAAGGAAGTCAAACTTCCATATTTTCCATATCATTAACTTGCTTAAAAGGGTCAGGGAGAGAGAGTAAGAATGGTTAATACCCCAGAAGGGATAGTCATTCTTTAAGATAGTGATAAATGCAACAAAGAATTGTCTAAAAGTCTATTCAGGACTCTATCTCCCATAAGCATGAGTTAAGTCTAGGATTTATTGAAAATGTATACAAGAAGCATGCAATTTGTGACAACAGTAATAAACATTAGAAAACAGGTGAACAATCACACCAAAATCTGATTGAATGCCAGCCTTCATATCTAACAACATAAAAGTAAGGGAAAAACTAGAGCAGTTCAAAAATATGACAGGGAAAATCAAACTTATATGCTGTGAAGGTTTTATGAGAAAATATACGAACAAGTTAAAAACAAATGGCATTCTCTTTCAATTCACTCACATGTAAATCTTAAATTGTGAAAAGGGTATGTTGTGTGTGCATCTCAGTAACAAAAAGAACAGGCACTTGCGCACAAAAAGCGGAATAGATGCAGGTTCATGTGCAGGCAAATATAAGCATTTCTATACAGCACCAATTTAGAATAAACCTCCAATCAGAAGAACAATGCTCGTCAAAAACATCGCCTTACAATTTAAGGCAGATTCTTTGAGCTAGAATTAAGACAACTATAACCTACCCTATAGATGCATTGATCACACATTGACTAATAGTTTCTTGAAGTCCTACAAACACACCCCACAATAAAGAGGAATTGATTGCAAAGAATGAAAAAACAATAGGACATGGATCTTACAACTCTACGAAGAATGGGTTCCAAAGATGAGCAGAGTTTCTGCAGGCTATCCACCTTAAGAGCTTCTACAATTACACTGCATATCATACAAATATAATTTCTGAGAAAAATTGCCAACTGCTAAGCCCATAGAAAGAGAAAAGTTTTTAAACTCCCCAAGTGCATCACACAATCAAACGACTAAAAGCCCAAAAACCTTATCCAGTTATTAATTCATTGGCCTAGTAGAATAAGATTTTTATCTCAACTCCCCCAATTAATGTGATTGGTCTGATATGGTACTCGGTTTTTGCTTCCTAGAAACTTGCAGCAAGATCATCATGGACTAAAAATGAAAAAAATTAATGATAAATAACAGAATAGTTCTACATAAAACCAAAGTTACATAGTTTGTTGTGAAAATATTTCAATCTCTAATTACCCAAAAATTATTTTCTTTTAAACAAAAATTAAAATTAAAACAAACAATTAGGATCCACAAATAACTTCTCAAAGTATGCCAGAAAACGAAGTAAAGAAACAAACAAGGTAGGAAAAGGGGAAAAGAAAAAAAAGCAAAAACCTAGCTAAAGCGGGACGTTTTGGCTCGGGCTGCTGGTTATCATCTCCATCCAAGCTCCTCTTCCCTCTAGCCATACTATTAGTCCTCTCCATATACCTAGTATGCATTTTGTGAGTACCAAATTCAAAACCCTAATTTTTCCCAGATCTGAACAGCCAAAACAAAACAACACTCAGAAAAATCACTGATTTAAGTAAAAAAGTTCAAATTCACACTACTCGAAACCATAATCTTCCATTTAAACACCAGAAATAAATTCAATTAGAAAATAAAAAAATAAAAAAAAAATCAGCAAAAATTACGTTCTTACTATTACTAATCAGTTACTCTCAATTTTAACAGCAGAAAACAATAAACATAAACAAAAACGGGAAATTTATTTTCTGTTTTTGATAAATTGAAGAAAAAAGAAGAAAACCTAAGGGGAAAAATAGGGAAATTTTGAAGAGTATAGGGGAGTCTACTATGGCGACTCTTAGCAGAGACGTGATTTTCAAGGAAGGATCCTGTACGCCTGATTTACGGTAAATACAGTGGAGTCAACGGATGAAGATAACGGTGATAGCTTTTTGATGGAGTTTTTGTGGAGGGTTTTGAGAGATTGAATTTGATGAAAGAGACTACGGTGGAGATCGATGCAGTGAATAATTTTTAGCAGATTGAATATTCGTTGATCATTAGCTTACGAAGGGTAGAAGACCTGTGATTAAATCGCCACCGTACGTCGGCATTTACCACGTCATTTTAGACATGTTTATGCTTTTTCTTTTGAAATGACGTCATGTTTTTTGGCGTGACGCACGTCACCTGCCGAGTCACCAGAATTGTAAATTAATAATTGGGTAACTAAATTGTTGGTAAGTAAACCCTCCAGTTTTCTGTATTTAGTTAAATTATGTTTATGGTTTTATTTTTAGGAATTTAATTTTTATACTCTTTAAATTTTAAAATTTGAGTTCGTTGAGCAGGATCGACTCTTTTAGGAGAAGTTTTTTGAAATGTCGTCTGTTAAGCAATCAACATTATCCTTAACAATTGAAGGTATTGTCACCGTGTCAAGGTTTTGCTTCTCAACTCCACAAAAAGCCCTATAAGTTCGCGTAATGGGAGTGCATTAGTTGGATGAGAAGGGAAGTACCTGGAGGAAAGGCGGAATATTAATCATGGAAAATACGCGTACAAGTATTCAAACTACCAACTAAGGCATAAGTAGCCTTTTTCTTGGGGTATGGTACCACTTGGACTACCCTTGGGGCTGTTGAATATCAACACCAACTTATTGAAAAATATATTTTGTCAATGTTTATATTCTAAAAAGTTTAATTTTGGTGAGTAATTTTTAGGTAAAGTTTAGTCTTAAGTTTTTGAAGATGTCATGTCATATGATGTTGGGACGTCACAAACTGTCGACCGACGTTGTGATGAGAGAAGATCGACGTCAAGATGAGGAACCTGTTTTTGGTAGAAAATGGAACTTTTTTATACCTATTTCAAACCAACCATTACAAAACTCATTTGGTACATAGATGCACATTAAATTCTGCACAAAATCATTCAAATATGCATCCACAACATCATTTACTCTTGACCAATCAACCAAATCAACATATCATAGTTTAACACCAAAACACATCTAACAACTTGTTTAAAACACAAACTAGTTTTTTTTTTACTTTCAAGCCATTTAAATCACGTCTCAACCATGCCATTTTTAAGTTCAATTCATACCAACACCTTAGTCATGCTCTATGACTATCAAATTTTCCATACAATTAATACATGTAACATTTAGTAATCTACCATCTTGTTCATAAATCATATAGGCATTACCAATTCATAAATAAACATTCATCAAGATTCGACCAAGATTACCATCCAAAATAACACTTATATTAGCCATATATACATGTCACATAACCAAGATTAAAACAAACAAAAAATCTACCAAATCGATAGTAAAATAGTGTGAGCTTCAAAGTGGTTCAATTGGCACATTCTGCAAACCAACAATCTACAAGGAAAAAAGGAGACAATAGGTAAACATTTTAAATGTTTAGTAAGTTGATATGAAAATTTACTTAACTTATCTTGATATTACAACAATGTATTAATTGAAATCCATTCACATTAAACATGACATCTTTTGGCATCCTCAACATTCATATACATGTCAAAAAAACGACCAATAGGTTAGTTGATCACACATCAAGTATTTACTGTAACAGTCCAATTTTTTTAGTGGTTTCGGAAACAGTGGTTTCAAAGCCACCAAATTCAGCGAGTAAGTTCGTAAATATTATTATTTAATATTTACGAGTCAAATATGATTTTAAAAAAGGTTTTTGAATTGATAATTTATGTTTTATAATGATTTATTAGGTTCGAGTGGTAAGATCCTAAGCCAAGTGGTTTTAAAAAGTGAGATATCGGGACATTGTTTCTATAAAATGAGTCATAAATATTTTTATAAATGTTTACGAAGTGCCATTAAGGTTAGGGGTGAGCGTTCGATCGAATCGAATCGAATCAAATGAAAAAATTTCGAGTTAATCGAGTTAACGAATCATATTTTATCATCCTAATTTGATTTGAAATTTTCTCGAATCAATTCGAGTGAGATGGAATTTGAATCGAATCGAATCGAATATATTTGTTCGAGTTAAATTTTAAAAAATAATTTTTGGTCCTTATAACCACTGTCACCTATCATAATAAAATTTGTCCACCTTAATCAAATTATTTATTAACTTTCATCACCTCATAATTTATTTATTAATCTTTTATATAGGGGTTAGCTTCTTTGCTTGTTTAGTTGTTTCAATTATCTTCAGATTCTTGTCACTATATATTTTGGAATTAAAAAATATATTAAATATAAAAATGTGATTTCTTAATAAAAGTTATTTTAAATATAAAATGTAAAATTGATACCAATATAAAATTTTAGCACGAATATTTTATGGCATAATTAATAATTCAATTTTAATATAAATATTTAATATGACTAAACAATTTAATAATATAAAATGTGAAATTTAATTTAATAATATAAATAGTATATATAAATAAAATTATTACTATTTATATTTAGTGATATTTTTTGGATAATTTTGATTTTTTATTTGAGACTAAAGGATGAGAAGTAAAAGTTTAGGAGAAAAATAAAAAGTTTTGAGGAATAAAAGTTTGAGGGAAGGTAAATGGGGAGTAAAATTTTGGAGGGAAAATATTAAATAAAATTTGGGGGGAGGGGTGGGTTTGGGGTAGATGGGAGGTGGGAGGTGGGAGGTGGGAGGTGGGATGGGAAGGGAGTAAAAGTTTTAGGGGGAAAGTGGGATGGAGTAAAAATTTTGGAGAAAAATAAAAAGTTTTGAGGGTTTTTGGGAGAAATTTTGAGAAAAAGTAAATGGGAGAATAAAATTTTGGTGGAAAATAGATTTTGGGTAGATTGGGAGGTTGGGATGGGAGTGGAATAAAAGTTTTGGGGGAAAAGTGAGAAGGAGTAAAAGTTTTGAAAGAAAAGTAAAAAGGTTCGAGAGTTTGAGATAAAAATGTAAAATATTATAGTTTGATATTCGAATTATTCGAATTATTCGAGTTATTCCAATTCGAAAACTCAACTCGATTCAAACTCGAAATTCGAAAAAAATTCGAGTTGACTCGAATAACTCGATTCGTTTAACTCGAAATTCGAGTTTTTTTTTTCGACTTTTTCGAGTCGAATCGAATTTTGCTCACCCCTAATTAAGGTGGTATTAAAGTTTCGTTGAAAAATTTTACCGTTTCGATAGTCAATTAATTAAAAAATACTAAATTGAAAAGGTACAAAGTTTACTAATTATAATAATTAAGTGATTAAATGGCTTGATTAATAAATAAGGAAGGACTTAAGTAATAAATATACCTAAATCAATGAGGTGGGACGGCATGTTAAGGTAAAATAATAAAATAAAGTGATTGAAGGGCAAAATCGTAATTTACCTGAAATTAAAATAAAACAAATCAAAATTTTAAAGGTTTCTATGCATTCTTCTTCTATCTTTCGGCCAAAACCGCCATAGGAGGGGGCTTTAAGTTGGTTCTTCATTTTTTGTTTCATATGAGTTCAATTCTTACATGTTTCTTATAATTTTTATGTTTTTGAGATCGTTGCAACTAGATCTAGCTAACTTATACCTTCGGTTTTTATTCTGTTAAAAATTTTGGAAGTTACCATTGATAAATATTAGATGTTTTTGATGAATAACATGGATATGGGGCTTTGATTGTGTTGTATGACGATTTTGTAAAGTTATTTTATTAAATACTGATTTTAAGATTAAATTGTGAAAATGTCAAAATATTAGAGTTTGATAGTGAATTTTGGGTTTATTAGGGGTTGTATGAGGTCCTAGAATAATTGGATAGACTATTGATTGAGAAAATTAGTTAATTTGATAGATTAACTAATTAAGGGATTAAATTGCAATAATTGTAAAAGTTTGGCGTAATTGCATAAATTCAAAAAATAAAAGGGTATTAATTGTAAAATGAATTGGAAATGAAATATATGCTAATAAATGAGTTATTTTTGTATTATAGATCAAGATCCCGTATATACTCGTGAAAAAGGAAAAATAGCAAAATAGTCTCTTAAACTTCTGCAATTACTACAATTCAGTCCACGTAAGTTCGTATGGTTAAAATATAACATTTGTATAAATTGATGATTGTTATTATGCATATATTCTTTTGTTGGAAATGAATTATTGTTTGAATTATAATATTAAATTAGATATTCTATTTGAATTGAACGCGAAATTTGAGTATATTTGTAATTTGGTGTATGATGGTATTGCAGAGAGATACCAGCATTATTCCCAAGTAAACCGGGGTCCATCATTTGTTAAGAACTCTCGTGTTTTACTTTCTGTTTGGCGTAATTGGGTGGATCAACTCTTACGAGCTTATGTTCAGCTTCCGAGCTTCTGTTGATGATGTGTTCTTATTCGAAAGTCATTCTTCGAATGAAAAAATCTTGGTAAGGTGATTTATTTAATGAATTTTGAAAGATATTTATTTAATGAATTTTGAAAGATATGTTATTTATTTTTATATTGATTTGAATATAAATGTATTTATCAATTGAAGTTGTGAATGGCAAGGAGTTTTCATGAATGATTTTTATTATTTGACTTATTATAGTTAGTTTAGTAAGATTTTTGTTTAACTCGTCGAACTTACTAAGCTTCATTAAGCTTATTTGTATTGTTTAATGTCATTGTAGATTTTCAGAAGGTTGGACAATCGAATCGGCACTCAAGTCACACTATCCAGCTTATCTCAGTAGTTTTTGAAAAGTTCAATACGGTTTATATGGCATGTTTAGGTGTAACGACCCAAAATCCGTGGGCATCGAAAAAGTGTGTTATCGGGCATCCGTCTTAGTAAATCGAGTTATTAAATAATTATTCAGAGTAATTATGAGTCTGATAGTGTGTTTAATTAGATTTTTATTTAGTCAATTTAGCTTAATTTAAAGTAATTAAGAAAAATGATCAAATTGAATAAAGAGTGAAAGTCTAATTATAGATTAGAAGAAAGTAAAAAGGGCTAAAATGGATTAAGCCATTTAACATAGTTGAGGCGGCATAAAGAGAATAAAATCTAAGATTTTATTTGTTTTAATTATATAATTAATGATATTTAAATATAATTTAAATTATATGAATTTATGATAATTAAATTACAATGACATTATATTATTAAATAAATCAAAATATGTCAATTGTATGGATGAATTCATGATAATTAAATTATAATGACATTATATTATTAAATAAATCAAAATATGCCAATTGTATGGATATGATAAAATACATGTGTAATATATGTATTTATACATTTGTAATATAATTGTATATATTTTCTTACATTTTAAAAGATATTTATTAATTAAGTTATTATATTATAAATTTTTTTATTTGATAAATTAGTTAGATTAAGACAAATGTAAGGTTATGATATGGTACATGTTGAAACCATTTTTAAGTTTGAAAAAACGGAGATCAACTTTAAAATGAGGTGTGGAGTCGTCACCGATCTTTTCTGAGGTGTGATCGGATCACCTTGATCATTTTAATAAAACATTCTAATTTATTAAAACAATGATTTTGGGTCTACGAAAATCGAGAAAAATGGTTCGGGAGTCGGATACTCACGAGGAAGGGTTAACACCCTTGTAACGCCCAAAATTGGTACCAATTGACTAATTAATGTCCTAATGTTGAAAATTTGAAAAAAAAAATTAAAATACGTTCCCTTTAAAAATGTGTGAACAATTCAAGTTGGATTTTAAGATTCACTCGTTCCAAAGGAATAAAATACCACATCCAGCACGTTAGGACACGACATTTTAAGCCTCCAAAAATTGAGATCACTTCACGATTTCTAAAACACGCAACGAAAATTTAAAAGGGTATTCGGTTATTTGATCCAACGATAAACCGAAACCCAACACGTTAGGGCACGATTTTTCGAATTTCCAAACATAGAACATTACCTTGTTTTGACGTCTAGAAAACACAAACGAAATTTTAAAGGGATATTTGATTATTTGCACAAACGAAAAATTGAAACCCAGCACGTTAGGGCACGATTTCTCGAAGTTCCAAACATCAAACATCTCCCTTATTTTATAAAGCCGGCTCAAAACGCATTGTTTGATTTGAAATAAATTGGAAATTTTGGATCAATAAATTGTAAATTTCAATTGTAATGTGACACTCGTGAATGATAGGCGAAATTATAAGCATGGGACAATATACGTGAATGTAGTATACAAATGAGGGACAATATATAAAAAAACAAATTAAAATATACACAATAGTAATAAGCTCACATCATACATTATGCAAATGCTAACATTGACACTCAAGAACTTATGTGCCGAAGAAACGATTTTCAAAGAAATATAGAACCAATCAACACAAATAAAATGCAACGGATTTTAAAATGATGATAAACGAGTTTAAAATTAACAATGCGAAAACAAATAAGAAATTTGAAATTATATTACATACAACAATTTAAAATTAATTTACATAAAATTTTATGATAAGTAATTAATGTGGAAAATTTGAAATAGGAAAAAAGATAAATAATATATAAAATAATAACATATAAACAAATCTTAAAATAAGTATTATATGAAAGGAAATTTAAATTTAGTAATATACAAAACAATCTAACATAAATATTATAAGGTAAAATAATATACAAAATAACATATATCAATTTAAAAAAAAAACAACTTATAAGTAATCGGTACATAAGAATATAAATTTATAAAAGTATTTGAAATAATAAAAATGATAAATAAGGTTTTTATAGGAAATAAATTATACATAAATAGATTTTTTAAAGAAAAATATTTATATAAAATAATAACAACAATAATATATACCTATAAAAAACTAAATTATGTGTAAATACATAAAATGTATAAGAATATTTAAATATCACATAAGTTTTTAAAACATAGAAATATATAAAAGAGAATTTAAAATAAGTGGATTAAAAAACAACAAAATAAAAACAAAGGAAAAAAAAACACATTGAAATGGAAGTAAACTCAATTGAAATAAAATCAAACTTAAAGGGATAATTAATAAATAAAATATAACATTGAAATTAAAGCCAAGGACCAAAACGCAATGCGTGCGAATTTGTAGGGACGAAAAAAAATAAACCATGCCTCAAAACGAATCATTTCAGCGCGGACTGATTTATAACGGTGCGCAAATTCCAGTGACAATTTAAAAGAATTTAAAAAATTTAAATATGGCTCAATTGAACGCTAGTGCGAAGGAGGGGGACTGATTGCAGAAATTACCCATTTAAGGGGAGAATGCGTGTGGGCCAGGTCAAGCATGCGTACTGACTCCCCCCCATGTTATTTTAATTTATTGCTTTAATTTAAAACTTGTTTTAAAATCTTTTTTTTTTTGCTTAAAAAACATTTCAATTCTTGTTTGTTTTAAAAAAACCTAAAACTTTTGAGATACTCTCTCAACTTACGCCTCATCTTCTGCCTTTTCGTTGGACGCCGCCTCCGTCAAAGATCCCACACGCCACGGCCACCGTAGACACGAGCACGACTCCGGTAAGACTTTTCCTCTCTCTCTCTTATACTTCGTGTTTGTATTAGATCCGAATGAAAAGGAAAAAAAGAGAGGAAAAAAAAAGAAATAAATTACAGTAAATGATCACCTTCAAAATATTCTTCTCGTTGTTCTCTATTGATTTTGTGTATCTTTTGTATTAAAAAAACGTAACCATTACAATTAAAATTTGAAGGCTTTATAGTCAAAATACAAACGGTTTCCTGCTGTTTCTCTTGCTCAAACCGCAGGTTGTGAGGACGTGGAGGAAAGCCGGACGTGGGCGTGCAACATGCGGGCTAGGGGTCGTGCTTGGTGTACCGACGTGCGTGGTGGAGGGGCGTTGAACGCGGGCTGTGGCCCAAGGGAAAATGGAAACCCTAGGGTTTCCGAAATTCCAAAAAACCTGAGCTTATCGGGCATGTTTAATCTGGGTTTGTATTTGGGTCTATTTTTTGGGGGGTTAGTTTCATTTTTTGGGTTTGTTATTTTGTTTTTTATGTGTATGGGCTGTAATTGGGTATTTGGGCTAGGACTAGGTAGCCCGGGTAAAATTTGTGTCTCACAGTACAAATGTATTAATTATATTTGTTATTAAAATAAATATTTTATAATTATTAATTAACTTAAATATAAAATAAAGTAAATGAAATAAAAAGAAAAGAAAACATAAAACAAAAGAAATAAAGCAAAAAGTGATAGAGGACATTTCGAAACAGAGCAGGAAAGAAAAAAGAAAGAAGAAGAAATGGAAAATTGAGGTTTTAAAGCTTGAAGTTTAATTGGTAAGTTTAAGCAAGTCATTTTCTTATAAATTTGATGTTTTTGGAATTCTAGAGTGAAATATTCTTGGATTTAAGTTGAAATTTTGAAAGTTAAAAGATTTTTTAGTAGGGTTTATGTTGAACAAATGATGGAATTGGGGGTTTATTTGATAGAAATTTTGATTGGAATTGAATAAAGGATTGAATTGTAAACTAAGCAATAAGTTTTGAGTTTTAGGGATTAAATTGAAATAAATTCGAAATTATGAAAATATGATAAAAATTAAATAGTTAAATGTGAGTTTGCCAAGAAATTAAGTAGCAAAAAGGTATGAATTGAGAAAGAAAAATATATAGGTTTAGTTAGTATTAAATTGGAATTAAAGTAAAAGTTAGATAAAAATTTCAGCAATTAAATTGTGTTGTGTTAATGATTGTGAAACTATTTTAATTGTCCGTAGCTAATATCGAGCCTGAAGCATCGGCCAAAAAAGGAAAAGAAAAGATCGTCAAGGATTAAATTCGAAGAGAATTGTAATACCCTGAAAATTTTTACAGTAAGATATTATCCTTGATATAGTAAAATAAGGAAATAAAGTGACATAAAGGGAAATTTTGAGTTATGTCAATATTAAGAAGTATATTATGATATATTAATTCAAGAAAGGACTAAATTGTAAAAGTGAGAAAAGTTTTGTTGCACAAGAGTAAATACTCAAAATTTAAGGGGTTAAAGTGTAAATATGAAAAAGTTAAAGGACCAATAGTGTAAATATTTTAAGAGTGGAATGATCTAGAAACTAAGGAAAATGGATGAATTAGGACCAAATTGAATAGGTGAAGAACTATGAGGGACTAAATTACAATTTTACCAAAATTAAATGATGACTCAAGGATGGAATTTTAAAAGATAATAAAGGGCAAAATGGTCAATTGGAAGAGCGAGAAATCTAGAAAGTAATGATGATGTTGATGATATTTTATGATTATTTAATTAGATATATATTATTTTAATGAGATATTTATTATTATTTTATTATTAATTATTTAGTATAAAAGGAAGGAAAAATGAAGAATTATCATCATCTTTCCATGCATGCAGCCAACGTTAGAAGAGAAGGAAAAGAAAGAAATTTTCTTTTCTTTACAATTTGGTCATTCCACCAAAAATTCACCATTTCCACCTAGAAATCAAAAGAATTTTCATTGCTACTAAGAGAGAGAAATGTTAAGGAGGCCATGGGGAGTTAGAATATCAAGTTGGATTCAAGAAATAGAAGCTGGAGGAGAGAGAAAATCAAGTTAAAGATTAGTATCAATAGAACAAGGTAAGTATATCAAGATTTCAATATGTTTTTAAGTTTGTTATTATTGATAAAACATGGAAATGATGTTATAGTAGAGTTTTCTTACATAAGGTCTTATGTTCTTGATATGTTAGTGAAGAGAAAATAAGAGAAAGTGATGAGAAATGGTGTAGAAAAGAAAATAAGGTTGTTATAACATGGTAATTAATATCTTGTACTAAAACAGTATTGGACAGCAGCAGTAGACTAACTTTGAAAAATCACCATAAATTGTATAAATCGAATTAGAAGATAAAAAAAATATTAAATTAAAGATCATTGAGTATAGTTTCTCATAGAAGAAAAAGTGTAAGCAATAGATTTGTAAATCATGAGATATAATAAATTTTGTGAGACAACATCAGAATGATTTTAGGTTCCCCTGTTCTGACTTTGAAAAATCATAAAAAATTGGATAATCATAATTATGGGCTTAAATTTATATTTTTAGAATCTTGAATGAGCCTAGTTTCAATATAAATAAACGGGAACATCATTCGAATTCTTTACGAGAAGATAATTAACTTTTAGTGAAGAAGGGTCACAACTGTCAAACAGCAGAATAGGGGTAACTTTAAAGAATAAACTGTACTTATTGAATGAACCAAAAATTCTGAAAATTTTATGGTAAGAATATATATGAGTCTAGTTTCAGGTAAAATTATCGGATCTTAATTTAGAGTTCTAGAGCTCTAGATATAAATAATTTAGTGACTATGACATAGATGGACAGCTTGAATATTCATAAAAGTAAATAATAAAAATTATGGATAATGTTACTTACAAGTGTGTTATCTACATTAAGGATGTGGAATGGAGAGGAGGAGGAGGAAAAATATGTATGAATATTCATCTAGCATGGCTAATTTGCATATTTTAGGCTCAGGGACTAAATTGAATAAAAATAAAACTTTATGGGCAATTTTGTAAAAATGTCAGAAATGACCAAATTGCATGAAATGGATTATTTTATTATTTAAATTACAAAATTGAATGAAATTATTAATTTAGTTCAAGATCGGGGGAAAACATGTTTTAGGGATTAAATTGCAAAGTGTTGAAATTATGGAAAATTCTGATATTTTATAGAATTCATGGATTGTTATCAATATATATATGAGAATAATAGCTGGAAATAAGGATTAAATTGCAAGAATTTTATTTTCCTGACCCTAAGGGCGAAATCGTCATTAATTAAAAGTTAAGGGCAAAATAATAATTTTACCTAGAGCATTAATTAAATGCATTAGAATATGAAATGAATGAAAATGATGATCAAATTTATTTATAAAGATCCAGACGACTCAAATATGAGACTTGATCGTGGAAAAGAAAAGATATCGGATTACTGAAATTATAAACACAAACAAGCAATGATGTAAGTTCATGTAACTTGAATTGTATTCTTAAATGCTTGAAATGCATGTTTTTGATATGAATATGATTTGAATGTTCATTATATGAAATTTTATGAAACATTGACATATTTGATAAAAGAGGAAGAAATTCCGGTTGAATGAAAGGAAAATTCGATGGATCTCTGAAAAGGAATTGATGGTAAAAAGGATCTAGCCCGGACGGGTGATCCTATCCTGATATAGCCCTCCCGAAGAATACGTGTAAATGGATTTAGCCCGGACAGGTAATCCGAATTAGGGTCTGAATTTAGCCTGGACTGGTAATTCAGATCCAAGCTCATTAGAGTAATTATTGTTGCAGGGGATTTAGCCTGGACTGGTAATCCCGACAATACTCTATGAGTTTATATTACAGGGGATTTAGCCTGGACTGGTAATCCCACTGTAAGGATGAGGTTCGCGGGAGTGTGCTCTCTGATATGAAATGTGTAAGACCATGGTTGAAAGATACCATGGCAACCTGATATGAAATGTGTAAGACCATGGTTGAAAGATACCATGGCAGCCTGATATGAAACGTGTAAGACCATGGTTGAAAGATACCATGGCAACATGACGGGAAATAAGTAAGACCATGGTTGAAAGATACCATGGCAGCGTGACATGAAATGAATAAGACCATGGTTGAAAGATACCATGGCAACATGACAAAAAATGAGTAAGACCATAGTTGAAAGACACTATGGCATTATGTCAAAGATAAATAAGACCGTGGATGGGAGACGCTATGACATCTGTTGAACAATTGATATTTAGGTAATATGTATCAGATGACGAATGGTTATATGAAATAATTATAAAGATAGATAAACGGAATAAGTATAAGTACATGGAATATAATTTATGTTAAGTTTGATATAAACTATTACCGGAATAAATATACATAAAATATATGGAAATGATAGAGCATGAAATATTGATATAATGAAATGAATGATATATGCTTATGAAGAAACTGTAAGAGCATGATATGTTTCATGACATGTACATATATGATTATCTTTGATATGTTGATACAAGGAAATTATGTAAGTTGAGACTATTATTAAACTCAAGTGCGATATGTCGAGAAAATAAATATATCAATGTTGAATTTATATGAGATATGTGCAAGTATACTAACAATGCTGCTGTTTGATGCTTATACAAGTGTCAAAACTGTTGATTGAATGGTAATATATTTATTTATATGATGCATTGAATCGGTAAGTACTTAAGTTTTTTTTAGTGATCTGTAAATGGTAGTAATGCTCTGAAACCCTATTCTGGCAGCGGATACGGGTTAGGGGTGTTACAAGAATTCTGGTTTGTATCACTATAATTCAAACTTTATCATTATTATGTGTTTAATTTAGTAAAATGATAAATTTATGATTGAGTACTGAAATTGAGACTGATATTGAACTGAATTATAGAATACTGAATATTGTTTTAAGTACTGAATTGAATTGTGAAGTTACTGAATATTGTTATGTGTACTGCATTGAACTGTGAAATTATCGAAGTAATGAATTACTGCAATACTGTGAAACTGATTGAAATAGGGAATTATATTTGATACTGAACTGAGATGGAAATTGTACTGAAAAGTGAATTAAATACCCTATTAACTAGTCGGGCTAGTCGGATATAGTTGGCATGCCATAGGATATGGAAGAGTACGGGTTTTTGCCGGTTTACTGATCAGGCACTTATGTACTGACTATTGTTACTGTTACTGTTATTGATTCGACACTTTGTGGGTCGAATACTGTTACCTTTACTATTACAGATTTAGCACTTTGTGTGTTGAATACTGTTACTGCTACCGTTACTGATTACTGTTTAAGTACTGTGTACCGTTAAGGCACAATGTGCAGTACTAGTGTGTTGGTTGGAATCCGTGTATCCGCTGAGTCCAAGTCAAGTTAATAGGGACAAATGAAATAAATTTACTGATAAAACTAAATTTGAATGATATGGCATATGTGAAAGGTGAGAATTGAAATAAAGAAATAAGAATGGTATATATATAATCAAATGATAACATAAAAAGATTGAATTGTTCATTAAGTGATGATAATTGTAATGTAAAAGTATGTGTGTGATTTAATGTATTTAATTATAAATTGAATTATAGTGATATCACTGAGTATATGCATACTCAGCGTACGGTTGTTTCTGTGCGCAGGTTGTAGAAGTCAAGTACTGAACCAGCATCCAAAGCCAGACCCGACTTCAGCAAACTTTTGGTGATGCATATTTTCTTTTGGTAATGTGGCATGTACATAGGATGTGTATAAAGGTTATTATGTTTTAAATATAAATGGTTAAAAATGTTAGTATTACAAGTCTAAGAATTATAATGAAAGAAGTTTATCCATTTCAATTTAATTAGTACATTGTTAAATTTAAATTGATATTATACTGATTGAGTTTGATTAGAAGGTATTTAGAATAGAAAATGAGTATGTGAAATGAGTTGGTTGAATTGGTTATGTTTGAAATGGATACGGTTTTAATTGCAGGAGGTTTTATGCAAAAATAAGCAGAAATACTGTCGAAATTTATAAAAAAAAAAACAAAAAAAAAAACAATTTCCAAAGTACTTGAACGAGTCCCGTTTCACTTTTAATACATGTTTTAGACTTCGAGAGTTCATTATGGGGACTTAGTTATTAAATTATACCATGAATGTTATTTTATTTTTGAATTATTCGTAAGTTATCTGATATGTTCGGTAATGCCTCGTAACCCTGTTCCGGCGACGGTTCGGGGTTAGGGGGTGTTACAATAGGCTTTTGTGCAGTCTTGGTCAAAGTTTGGCCTATGTAAATATTATGAATAATATTTTGTTTATATAACCAACTTACATATTGGTATGAGAATAAAGTATAATTTTGATGTTAGTATGAGTGATATATGTATGTATGCATTTGAATTGTAATGAACTTTGGTAACTTTGTTAGGTAAATTAATTAGGTAAGTTTGGGTACTTGGTTGACATGTTTTTAAGTTGTCAATTGAGATGCCTAAGGGCATATTGGTTGTATGTGGTGATAATACATGTTTAAGACTTGATTTTAGCTTGTTTTGAATGCCTTATTATGGCTTGTTGATGTCTAATATGTTGAGTCTAGGTTGGTGTCAAATTAGGTGAGAAATATGGCTTGGACAATTGGCTATTTTTGTCCATACAGGCAGAGACACAGACGTGTGTCTTAGTCGTGTGTGACGCATGGCCATGCGTCCCTTATATCTTCTTAAGAATGCAAGTCAGTATGCTCATACGGCCTAGCACACGGGCGTGTGACTTGGCTAATTGACCCAAGTCAGAGAGTTAATGAGCACGGATACGGGCTGATATACGGCCGTATGTCCCTATTTTGAATGCCCACACGGCCTGAGACACGGGCATGTCTCCTGACTGTGTGAGTCACACGGCCGTGTGACCCCTGCAGCTTTGAAAATTTTCTATTTTTTTTATAAAAATTCTTTGAGTTTCCTATTTAGTCCTGACTTGTTTCTAATGTTTATTTCAAGCCTTGAGGGCTAGTATAAGGGACAGTATATATGATTTTGATTGGTTTTGTTATGAATATTGATATGTAATGAAACGTTTGAAATTTCTGTCTAATTGATCTGTAAACCCCGTAATGCTTTGTAATCTTATTCCGGCGACGAATACGGGTTAGGGATGTTATATTTATAATAAAAATCACCTATAGATATTCAACAATTCAATATAACATAATATATATCATCCCAATCATACTCATTTCATGAACATATAATTCAAATCTTATTCATGCCACGTGTCAATCATACTCATTTTGCAACATAATCAACTCGATTCAAGTTCTTATACATCAACACGGCTTTAATTACCATTTCCGTATCAATTCAATCTATCTAAAATAGTTATACATATCGTACAATCCATATAATCGTTTATTTACCATTCTATATCTCATATCAACTCATAGTTGCCATATGATTCATATTTTATAGTTTAGTCCTTTAGATGCCAAAATCACTAAAATTAGACTTGTATATAAATTAATAAGTAAAAACACACAATTTGAGCATAATAATAGAATACAATAAATCTCATATGAACTTACCTGATAAAACAACAACAACACAAAGTTGGGGACTAATCTACAATTTTCCTTTTTCTTCAATTATCTTCCGGTTGATTTAACTTCCGATCTACAATAATTTATTATGATTTATCAATTTTAAACATCTTATAACAATCTATTATAAACATATATCAATTCAATTTTATTTTTTGGATGTCCTCTAAAGTTCTGCATTTTATTTAATTTAATCCCTAAAATCCTAATTGCATTATTTTCAAATTTGAGCCTCGATTTCAAAACCGATCTCAAATTCATCCTTCTGCAACCCTCTAATATCTATAATTATAAAAATTTCATATCAATTTCAAAATATTCACATTAGTTCCTATAGTCAAAATTAACAATTTTTACTTTACAAACTAGTCCTTTTTTCATATCTAACCAAACAACATCGTCAAAATTAACAATTTTTACTTTACAAACTAGTCCTTTTTCATATCTAACCAAACAACATCAAAAACTTTAAGAAATCATCAATGTCAACTTTAGAAAAGTTTAAAAGTCACAAATTGATCCACAGATTAACTAAATCAAACTCCCAGAACTTCAAAAACATAAAAATTACACAAAAAAAAACTAAATTAAACTTACTAACTGAGTGACTTACGTTTGGCCGAACTTTCAACTTCAAAAATGATTTCCTTTGTTTCTTTCTTTTTTTCTTGCAAACGGTGGAGAGAAGGAAAATAAAGATGGTGGCTTCCATTACTTTTGTTTTAAACTTATTTTATTCTTTAATTTAAAATTTTAATTTTATTAATTCATTCCACCAAACCGTCCACTATTATTAAAAATGGCCTAATTAAACCTTGGTTAAATATTATTTAACCCTTTTAACTAATAAAAATCAATAACAATTAACTTTTACCACTTTTATCATTTAATCTTTGTACCTTAATTAATCAATAATTTGGTAAAATTTTCTATCTAAAATTTAATTTATTTGTATAATAACTCCATAAATATTTAATAAAAACATTTACAAGTCCAATTTACAAAAACAAGGTCTCGATACCTTATATTTCAACACCACTAACTTTAAGATCAAAACACTTGTACCTTAACTAACTATTCAATTAACAAATTTGTCAAACCAAAATTCAATGTAGTACTATAATTTTCTCATAAATATTAATTAATAATATTTACGAACTTAATCATCGGATAATGATGTTTCGAAACCATCATTTTTGGTACCACCGAAAATAGGTTGTTACACACCTCTTGCTCCTAGCCACCTACATTTAAGGAACACACTCACCTCCTAGAAGAGACCGCTAAAGGACCACAAGTATAACAACCTTGTAGTACCTCATACCAAGGAATGTCAAAGCAATACCATGCATAAGGACAACCAGCCTCCAACCTACCTGACCACACGAGTGGGCCACCACATGTATTGTCGATGACGTGGCATCACCAGCCTCAAGACCTTCTCCTATAAATACCCTCCGTTGCTATGGAGAAGGGAACTTTTGGCCCTTCAGCAACCCTAAGCATTATATAGCTTTCTAGCTTCCTCTACTACCTTACTCTTGTACCTCACTCCTTATTCCCTGGCTTTCTACTTGTTTAGGTGAACTAGCCCTCCTTGCACCTCCATCTACTCCTTTTTACAAGGTTTAATTATTAACATTGTTAAATTATGCTCATTATAAGGTCATTTTTTAGTTGCATGGCTACCAAGTGATTTTTTAGTTAGACCTAAATTTTAAAAAATAATGAGTTGATTAATAAATTTTTTAATGATGCTAATAATTTAAATTAAAATATAGCATAAATAATGGTAGGAAAATAAATTAATTCGAAGGTTTTTCTTTTTAACACGCTCATCCAGTAGATTTATAAGCATTTATAATTCGATCTATGTATTTTTAAAATGCTATATGTCATATTTAAGTTGATATTTAACGTCTAAACTGATGATTAAATTGATGAAATGATTGAATTAATACAATATTAATATTTTAAAGACAATTAAAATACTAAGAAATTTAATCACCAAAACCTAAAAAAGATATAAAAACATTCTTAAAAAACCATTTGAGCAAAGACACAAATTTGCATTAGTCCTTTAACTTTGCGTGTTTTGGTCGAACAAAAAGAAGTAAAATTTGCCTGTTTTCTAGGATAAAGTGAAACACTTTTTTAGTTCATACATACATACACATTTTCATAGGTTCGTATGTCAATGGCTCGGCTGAAGATGATTATGGCTTGTGTTGCCATAAATGATGAATCTCAATTGCAAATTTCCAGAACTAACCACTCTTTATCATAAAATGATGTTAACTGTTTGTCCTGATATGACATCTTCATCATTTTCTGATGCAGGTGGAGAAACTAGTATCAGGTAACTTCTTTCCGAGCATCGTTTAACTTAGATTTAGTCGAAAACTATTCTCTGAGATTACTGGTTTCGAAAAGCTCTGTTCTAGATTGTGTTATTCCGAGCCTACAGTAGAGCACTACATAAACAATTTAATTCGAGCTCCTTAAGTGGTGTTATCCTAAATCTCATAAGTAGTTGTGTCCATCCCCTTGTGAGGTCGTCCTCGTGCAAACCCTTGTTGAGTTACAAGTGAGAGAGAATGTTAAAGTATTGAGTTTTGTGTGGTCTTACATTCAAGTTTAAGCCCCTTTGCCTATTGCTAGCTGATTTTAGGCCGGGTGCTAATCTCATGTGCGGTTGACCACCCTTTTCCTTAGCATTCTCTAGTTTCTTATTTCCCTTTGCTCCACAGGCCATATTGGAGATGCTATTTTCCAAATACTCAAGCATTAGAATCTTTGCTGCTAAACGATCATGCCGTAGCTATGAATCAGTGAACGGTGTTTGACTCAGTATGAACCCTGAACGGTTGTTCGTGCCCATAGACCTTCCGAATTTTCTACCATCAGCCTCTGGTATACATACAGGTAAAAATTTATTTATTTTTGGTTAAACATGAACAACCTTTCTTTCCCTTGTTCTATGTTGAATTTGACTAGCTTTATGAGTAAATCATTTATATTTTTGGACTGCAAAATCCTTTCTTTTTTTTTCTTGGACTTGCTTCAAACATGGAACTGTTAATTAAGAATTGTTGGGTTTATTTTAATTGCTTTGTGACTGTAATTAGGGTTTAAACCATGCACTTATAATACAGGTTTCATACTTAGATTGGATTGGACTAGACTACTCTTTGGTCTTTGATACTTTCTGGTTTTGACTACTTTAAGATTATTTTCATTTTAATTATTAATCCTATGATATTACTTGTAAAAAAATATAATTTAAAATATGTTATAAGTATATCTACTTTTTGAAAATTTAGAATTTAATCTTTTTACTTTTCAGATTTCAAAATTTAGAGATGATTGAACGATTGGTATAGTGGATTAATACCCATCAATGAATAAAAGAACATACCTAAAATCCAAGTTGTTATAGCGATCCGTGTCGGAGATTGCAAAAGAAAGTTGCTTGGATTTTGGTTTGTATACATTCAAAGTTGTTTTATGAAAAAAATTTGAATTGTAGAAGAGAAAGGAAATGAGAGCTTTCGATTGGTGCAAATGATACAACAACGATTTTAACAATTCAGTAAGTTAAATGAAAACTTTCAAATAATTTAATGATTATTTTATTTTTTAAAATTTAATGACCAAAATGTAATTTAGCTCTTTTGGGTGTTGATTTCATTGCTATTGTTAGAGTTTCTGTGACCCAAATCCCGTCACTTGTTAAAAAAATAAATACAGCACAAGTTAAATACGTATAGAACTATTTTTCTTCTATTTCACTTTGATTAGAACTGGGTTTTTCAACCCTTAAAAATAAATATAGTCAAAACTCCTTCTGTATCATTTATTTTTCAACATTAGTGAAATTTTCCTTCTCCACTCGTAACTTTTTCCAAAAAAAAATTTCACGATAAAATCTATTATCGATATCTATTATAACACTTACTATAAACTTCCATCGAAACATGGATGTTATTTAATAAAATTATGGAGAGGCGTGTGGACCTTGTCCACTCAAAATAATTTAGATGCAAGCATGATACATGCTGTGAATACCAGAAATTTGTGTTTATTTTTTAGAACACAAAATAAAAACATATTAACAAAAATTTGTGGTGCTTAGAGACAAAATCGTGATTCATGAGCTTCTTATTTTTCAACTTACCCCTTGTAGGATGTTAGCCCCAAAACAAATAACATCCACTCAATTGGATTTTATGTTTTAAAATAAATAAATGAATAAAAATATCGATTAGGTTTTGAATTTAACGTGTTTAAAAAATAAATTATTATGAAATTTTATGAGAATTATTATTTTTAAAACGTTAGATTACGATAGATTTGTATGTGCTTTAAATTTGACTCATGCATTTCAAATATGTTACATGACACTTAAGTTAATGAACTGATCTAATTGATATAGTACTAATATTTTAAAGATTTTTTTTATAGCAATTTAAAGTTTGAAGAAGTATAAAGTGTGCCGTGGTGATTGTTCATCTTGTCCTTTAATCATATGGTTGAAGGTTTGATCCTCGTTCATGAGAATAGAATATATTTTGTGACCAACAATTTACCTTTTTGGAAAGCATACGTGGTGAGGGAGTTAGTCATTACTATCGATAGTGAATACCCTTTAATTTTAACTAAAAAAAATGTTTAAAGAAAAATTTTAAATATAAATTATAATTTGAAAAACAAGTATGAAATCAAAGAGTGTAAGCACATAAAATTTTAAAGCTCTCTAATTATAAAAGTATAAATTACGCTATTAATGTTTGTATTATAAGTATATTTTAATATTTTAATATCAGGTGTTTGAGACAAAACAGTGATTGGTGAGGCTTCCTACTTTTCAAGCTTCAACCTTCCCTCGTACGATGTAGACCCAAAACAAATAACATCCACTCAATTTGAATTTTTTGGCTTAATATATTATTTAGCATATGAGTTTGATATTTTTTTAATATGATATCTGTATTATTTTTATCTAATTTAATACGTGTATTTTATAAAAAGTTATATATTTTGGCACTCAAAGGTAATAGTATTAACTTTTTAGTATTTAATTCGTAGTTTAGAGTTGATTAAATGGCGTTAATTGCTAAAATTATTAGATTTGAACTTTTCATGATTTTGACTTTGTTTAATCTTGTATTTAATTTGTCGAATATAATTTAATGGATATGATTTAATTTTGATTTTAGAGTTGATTTGATGAAAGTTAATTATTAATATTAACAGCTAATTATGAATTTTCATATAATAAATTCTACAACCTGAAATAAACACTAAAAAGTTATTGCATTAGACAAAAAAACAAAAATACCGCATTAGGAAAAAGTGTCAAACTCAATCATTAAATTATGCATTAAGCCATTTTTTCGAAATAAATAAATAAAAGTGTCAATTAAGTTTGAATTTAACGAGTTGAAAATATAAATTGTTATTAAAATTTATGAGGGTTATTTTCTTAATTCAGGGGCATTTAAAATTTAATTTATATGTTTTAAATATGCTCAATGTTACATTCAAATTAATAATCGACACTTAAGTTAACGAAATCACCTAATTAATACTGATATTTTGAATATTCTTTTATAACCATTTGAAGCTCGATGATCAATTTAAAATATAAGTCATTATTTGAGGATCTCCAATATAATTACGTAACTATTATTTCTTTTTAGAACATAAATGTGTAATAAAGAATATGAAAAGAAAGAGAGAAAGTCTTCTAGCTCTCTAATAATGCAAGTTCAAATTATGATATTAGTCCCTATATTATATGTAAGTTTTAGATTTAGCCTTTATATTCAAATTTGGTTATTTTTAGTCTTTATACTTTTCAAATGTTGAAACTTTAGTCTTCACCCAAAAGGCAATCGTTAAATTCTACTATTTCCAAAATTTTATACGACAAATACATTATTACATATGCAATACCATGTTAACTTTGATAGTTGCATTTCCCAAAGCTGCAGCATGCAGCTTTGATAGCTGCTATTCTTTGATTAAGCGAAAAAAAAAATGTTAACTTCTTATTTTCAAATAATATTCACGAAAAAGGCTATGTTTATTTTAATTTATAGACTTAAGAACTACTCTTTGAGTTGAGGGTAAAATCTTAAACTCGTAAAGTATAGATATTAAAAATGATAAAATTAGAAAATATAGATTAAGTTTACAATTTACGCATAGTACGAGACTAATAATAAAATTTAATCTAATAAATTTCATGTCTATTATTTCCGTAAAAACTGAAATTTCAAAATTGAAAAACTATGATAATAAAAATGGATGAAATTGAAGTTTTCAAGCCCAAGTAATAATTTTTGTGAAACTATTAATTTGTGAATCCAGGGAAAATTACAAAAAAGATCTCCTTTGTGTCAAAGTCAAGGGAGCAATATGTCGTTGTACTATTTTGAAAATTCGTACATGCAATTATGTCCGTGTATGCTTTTATTATTAGATAACTTGTTCAAACCATTAAAATCCTTGCTCAATTTTTGTTGTTATAGTAGGTTTAGATTGTTCCTATATTAAGAGTAGGGGTATGTAAATTTCGGGTAAAATAGAATTATCCGGTTAATTGATTGAATTTGGATAATCGGTCGGTTAATCGAATTAATTTGGTTGGGGTCGGTTAATAATTTTTTGAAAGTTCAGTTAACGGTTAATTCGGTTCAAAATCGGTCGGTTAACCGAATTTAATAAATAATATTATAATATATAAGTATTTGGTCGGTTCAGTTTATTTTTTAGAAATATAAATTAATCGGTCAGTTAAGTCGGTTAATTTTTGATATGTTCTATACTTGTTTTAATCAAATATAAAAAATATATATAAACTTCGGTTAATTCAGTTAACCGACCGAATTAATAAAAAAAGTTCAGTTCAGTTAACAGTTAAGGGTTTAAAAAGGTCAGTTAATGATAGTTCGAGACCGATTAACCGATTGAACACCCTTAATTATGAGTGTTGCACCCCCTCTGATGGACAAAATTCAAAAGGTTAAAATATTCAGAGGTCCTTGTATTCTTTTTAAATTTAAAATTTAGTCCTTATACTTTTATTTTTAGAAATTTACTCCCTCTTCTTTTTAGGTTTTAAAATTCAATTCCAATTGTTAACACTGTTAATTTTTTTTGTTAAATTTGTTGGTTGTTATTTTAAAATATAAAAAAAAATACTCGTTTAGTAGCAATATAACTAAAAAATGACGTTCTAATGAACTTAATTTTAACGAACTAATCTAAAAAGTGATAATAGTTCAACTTGAATTTTAAAATCTAAAAAATAAACGAACTAAATTCTTAAAAATAAAAGTATAGATATTAAATTCCAAAAACATAATGCATCCACCATATTATATATATATATTAAATGTACCCAACTCTTTTAAAAACTTAAAAACCTATGCTGCGGGTTCAAATAACAGATTAATTCTTTTTATGGCATGGGCGAAGCTAGAAAATATTGTTAGGAGGGTCATTTTAATAATTAGTGGTGTGCATGGGCCGGACCGGGCTAGGTTCGAGCCATGCCCAACTAAAATTTTAGGCCCGTTTTTTAAGCCCAGGCCTGACCCGGCCCGCTCATATTAATTTTTATATTTTTTTATATAAGTTTAAAATATAGATAAACCATCAAAAATACTAAAAACATCAAATAAATATTTCTCAACAAATTGAAAATAAATTTTAAAAAATATGTATATTTAAATAACACTAAAATAGATACAACTTAACAAGTAAATATTTCTAAAATAATAATAAAATTAACAAATGTCTTTAAAATAAAAAAAATTAACAATAAAATAAGTTTTATACAATATCCAAACAATAACAACAAAATAGTAGCAACATAATAGTAAAATAATAGCAAAATAGGGTCAAAACAATAAGAAAATATTATTAAAATTTTTTTTGTCATGTAGTGAATTCGGGCCGAGCCGGGCCCAGGCAATAAATGCTTACCCAAGGCCTGACTCGTTTTTAAACGGGCCTTATTTTTTTTCCCAAGCCCATTTTTAGGGCCTATATTTTTTACCAAACCCTCCCACATTTCGGACGGGCCTACCCGGCCCGGCCCATGCACACCTCTATTAACAACCCATATCTTTATAATTTTTAGAGGATTAAATCAAAATATTATCATCTTTACTAATTTAAAATTTTAAAAATTTTAAAAAACCTAAATAATTTTTTTTCTATTTTAGGATGCCCTGTTAACCCCTAACTATACCCCTATCTTATGGTGTAGAGTAAATTTCTCGTACCATAAGTTATGCACCAAAAAAATTATTTATCATATATATGTACAATCTGCATTAAAATTTTCGAAAGCTACTTATCTTGGATTTATTTCATACTTACCTACCAAACAATCTCATTCGAAAAGTGAATACGAAATCAAATTGATTAAAACTTTAATTTCCAATTCAAAATCAAAATATAATTTATAAGAATTAAAATTCGGGTTTACATGTGTTATAACATTAAACATAAATATTATTATCTAAATTATAATTAATTAATTTATCTTTTAAATATTTGAATTCACTGAATATTTAAATTTAATAATCTATAAATAAAAAATAATATTTTAAAAATCACAATTTTATACTATTTTTCCTCCATAATTGATTAATATGGATCCTAAATATTCAAAATCCAAAAATTGTACTTTGATGAAATGTGTCAAAAGTTTATTGGCTAAATATCCATAATAATTAATTTAAGATTGGCATTGGGGCTTTAGACCATGGGCATTATCATCCATGGTTTTTCACGTGGAAGAGAGCTTCCTAGTTACGTAGATAGACTTTTCTAAGAAAGAGATGTGTTCTTTAGCCTTATAAATGCCCCCCTACATCGCAGCCATTTACTTCACATTTCATACTGCCTTAACAATAATGGCTTCTTCTATTTTAAGAACAAGTTTTCTTCCTTTACACCAATCCCAAGATGGATATAATTCCATTTCTAGCTTCCATCGCAAGGTCGGTTATCTGAAAAAATGCCCAAGTTTTTCTCTTCTTTTTTTTTTCCCTCCAAGTTTTTCATTGATGGACTTTGTTGATTGCAGTGTCGATTCAATAGAGTTACAGCAGCTCAGTTTGAAACGGGGAATGCAAACTATGAAAGGAACACCATGGATAAACGTGGACAACAAACAACAAGAACCGAAAGGTTGCTTAATTTCTCAGGAGAAAAACCGTCTACTCCACTTCTTAATACCATAAACCATCCCATTCATATGAAGAATCTTTCCATTGAGGTAAATAATTAATTATACCATTAACTATAATTATTAAGATTTTTAATCACTTATTATTAATTTCTTGATTGAAAAACGATAGGAGCTTGGGAAGTTAGCTGATGAGCTACGAGAAGAGGTGGTTTACACAGTGTCAAACACTGGTGGGCATCTCAGTTCAAACCTTGGGGTGGCTGAGCTAACAGTGGCACTTCACTATGTTTTCGACACTCCTGTGGATAAGATACTTTGGGATGTTGGGCATCAGGTAATAACATTATGTTGTCTACTGCTAAATACAGTTATTTCCATTGATGTATGATGGGTTATTAACATACTGTATTTTGTTATTTGCAGTCCTACCCGCATAAGATTTTAACCGGTAGAAGATCGAGGATGCATTTGATTCGACAAACATGTGGATTAGCAGGGTTTCCGAAAAGGGAAGAGAGCATTCATGATGCCTTTGGAGCTGGCCATAGTTCTACTAGCATTTCTGCTGGTTTAGGTAGTCAGTTCTAAGCTCTTCATCATAGATATTCATAGCCGATATTTATCTGATTGATCGTGATAGGCTGATACTGGTGAGCTGTTTTATGGCAGGAATGGCAGTTGGGAGAGACTTGTTAGGGAAGAACAATCATGTAATTTCAGTAATAGGTGATGGAGCAATGACTGCTGGAATGGCATATGAAGCAATGAACAACGCTGGTTATCTTGACTCAAATCTCATTATCATCTTGAATGATAATAAACAAGTTTCGTTGCCGACCGCCACAGTCGATGGTCCGGCTCCTCCAGTGGGAGCTCTTAGCAAAGCTTTAACAAAGCTGCAATCATGCAGGGAGTTTCGTCAACTACGCGAAGCCGCAAAGGTGTATAAATTTGGTTATTCGACCCTAAATACTTCACTATGATAACTAGACAAAATGGGCTTATTTAGTTTTTTTGACATATTGATAGGGTATCACAAAGCAAATAGGTGGACAGACACATGAAACCGCTGCCAAATTCGATTCCTACATGAGAGGAGTTGGTGGTGGTTCAGGGGCTAGCCTATTTGAAGAACTAGGACTATACTACATAGGACCAGTGGATGGTCACAGTGTAGAAGACCTTGTTTACGTGTTAAATGAAGTTAGATCAATGCCAGCCCCAGGGCCTGTTCTCATTCATGTCATTACCGAGAAGGGAAAAGGCTATGCCCCTGCTGAGGTTGCACCAGATAAAATGCATGGTAAGTATAAGTACAATTCAACACTATGTCACCTGGACTTGAAATAAGTTCCGTTTGAATTGTGTCCAACACGGGTGTTTTTCTTCTTGTTGTAGGGGTTGTGAAATTCGATCCAAAGTCCGGAAAACAAATGAAGAGCAAGTCGGAAACATGTTCGTATACTAAGTACTTTGCAGAGTCTTTAATAGCTGAAGCAGAAGAAGATGATAAAATAGTGGGAATCCATGCCGCCATGGGTGGAGGAACCGGGCTTTCTTTATTCCAAAAACGATTCCCGGATCGATGTTTCGATGTCGGGATAGCTGAACAACATGCTGTTACTTTTGCTGCTGGTCTAGCTTCTGAAGGGCTCAAACCATTTTGTGCCATTTACTCTTCATTCCTACAAAGAGGATTCGATCAAGTAATTCCAAGTTAATTATAAGCTAATTTGAAAGCAATGGTGTGATCAAAATTAATAATAACAAAGTGTTTAATTATTTCAGGTTGCTCATGATGTTGATCTCCAAAAGCTACCAGTGAGATTTGCAATGGACAGGGCTGGCCTAGTGGGTGCAGATGGACCGACCCATTGCGGTGCATTTGACACTACTTTCATGGCATGTTTACCTAATATGGTGGTAATGGCACCTTCGGACGAAACTGAGCTCATGCACATGGTGGCCACAGCAGCCGCCATCGATGATCGTCCTAGCTGCTTTAGGCACCCCAGAGGCAATGGCATCGGCACCATTCTCCCACCAAACAACAAAGGAACAACGTTAGAGGTACATCAATGTTATCCTACTAAGATCTCTTTAGTCACAAACAGTCACTCGTAAGTTCGTAACCCGAAATTTGAAAATGTTTAGATTGGGAAGGGAAGAATACTAAGAGAAGGAAGTGGCAAGGTGGCCATTTTGGGGTATGGAACAATAGTACAAAGTTGTATGAAAGCAGCCGAGCAGTTACAAATGCTTGGCATCTCTGTAACGGTGGCGGATGCTCGTTTCTGTAAGCCAATTGACGGAGATTTACTGAGACAACTAGCTCGAGAACATGAGATATTGATCACCGCAGAAGAAGGATCAATCGGAGGGTTCAGCACCCACTTTTCTCATTTCTTATGCTTGAATGGACTACTAGATGGCAAGCTTAAGGTAACACTAATATCCATTAAAATTTATACTTGGTGGAAATGTATGTTATTGCTCTAACATCAATGTTACATGGTGCAGTGGAGGCCAATGATACTACCAGATAAATACATTGACCATGGATCTCAAAAGGATCAAATTGAAGAGGCAGGGCTAAGCTCAAAGCATATTGCCGCCACAGTTTTGTCTACGTTGGGTCACACTAGGGGAGGTGTCCGCCAGCTCGACCTTATAGATTGATCTCTTTATGTATTCTTTTAGGACTTATTTTCTGTATATGCTGTACCTGTACCTCTTTATTAAATGAAAGTTTGATGTAAAGTAAAAGCAGGATGTAATTGAGTGTTTTCTTAATCAAGGTAAAAGAATAATCTAATTTGAAAGAATTCAGTTGATATTTGCCGTAGCTAAATGAGAGTTTCACTACTATAGAAAACAAAGTTCAACACAATAAAGTTGTTAACATAGTTTGGTTTTTCTATATCTACGAGCTTTACTTTAAGAGATAATTCACTATCTTAAACCTCGTATAAATAGTGATTTAAGTTTTATCAAATACTGGTATTACAGCTACAATTTCACACCTAAGATCAAGATTTCTCTTCACTAAGGTTTTCTCCTAAAAACTTAGCTCGTAAACCAAGTAACTCACTTGTTTACTTAATAATGAATTTTTAATGAACAAATTAAGTGCTCACACTCCACCCTTACTATATAAGAGTTTAAAACTTGCTAAGATAAAATCAATTACAATTAAGATCTCATTAAAATAGCCTCATAAGAAGGCTTTACAATATCCTTACAAAATATATAATAAATCAAAGATCTCCAAGATATGTTTTCAACTCGGTCAAGTTAATCTTCACAAAACAATGGATCCAATTTGCTTGATCTGAATTGATTCAATATTCAAAGATTTATCGCTCCACAAGTTGGTCTTTCAAATATGGGCCAACATAGGTCCATAAAATCATCTAAGTCACTATCTAATTGATTTTATCGAAAAGATTGTCAACTTCAAATTAGACAAGTTATCTGATATGCGGAGTGTTATGAGCAATGAACATTGCTCATTGCATTTTCACATAACTGCCTCAGTTATTACCTCTTTAAAGGTTGAATAAGACTTCTATATTTAGAACACGAATCTAATTTCATAAAGTAACCTTTAATCCATACTGATCTATTCAAATATCACAAATTAAATACCTTAATATAGTAATATAAAGGATTGATTTATAAAATCAGCCCAACTCATATTTTCTTGGATAACATAAATCTATACAAGTAAATATTGTAATAGGCCAATTTAGTCCGGGCCCAAATAGAAACCAAACAAAAAATAAAAATAAAAGATACTAGAATCTATTACAAGAGTCCATTTATAGAAAACATTAAGCCCAAATTTATAATTACAAACGGCCCAAAATAAAAACCCTAATGGCCCATTGGCCCAACAACCCAAACATTTTTCAGTAAAACCAAAAAAACCTAGCCCTTTCGCATTACGCACCACGTCAGCGTGCCCACCGCCCGAGGTCTACTTCCCTGGCACGTCCCTTGCACCAAAATGACAAGGCTCGAGTCTCATCATCACTGTTGACTATGCACCGTCGCTTGCAAAAGAAAAAAAAAGGACAACACGCAATAACAGTAGGAACGGTAGAAAAAATAGCAAAAAAAATGTATGTAATGGCTATAAAAGCCATAGAACAGATTGTATGAGGGAGAACTTTTTTTTTGGAAGAAAAGAAATTATATACAAACATAAAAAAAAGGTGATTTACTTTTTTTATTCTTTTAGATTCGAAAAATAAAAAATAAAAAATAAAAATAAAACCCTTACCTCCCGATTGGTCTTCGCACCACTGTCGGTATCTCTTCCGGTCTGAAAGGCTGTCAAATCCCTAGGGATTCGGCCAAGGTCGCGGCGGAGAACGTCGAAAACCGAAAGGTTTCCTTCTTTTTTGGGGGAGTTTAGGCATTAGTTTAGTGTTTTCGACTCAAAATCGGAGTTCTACGCAGAAAAAGGGGTAAAAAAGGGTTTTTTTTGAAATTTTCCAGCCACCAGAGACGGCGATCTCCATTACTGACGGCAGGTGGCCGCAGTGGCTCCTATGGCCGACCTTAAGGAAATTTCAAAGGAAAAAAAAAGGGGTTGAAAGCAGTGTTTTTTTTTTTAAAACACAAGAGAAATGAAATTTTTGAAAAAATTAACTTATTGTAAAACGACACTGTTTTAGGGTTGTCCGAAATGCCCCAAAACAATGCCGTTTTTGGGCCGACTCGAAGACCCGACCCGGATCCCCCTAGGGTCTGCATGTTTTTGGGAGAGGGTCTAATTACCGCTCTAGTCCTTCTACTTTTTAATTATTTTTCAATTCAGTCTTAATTTTTTTTTAGATTGTACCTCTTGATTTTAATTCATTTTCAATTTAGTCCTTATACCGTTGACCCCTTGGGGAATGACACATGTACTGTTTTGGATTAATTGTCTTCGGGGCCCTTGAAATTTTGCTCCGCATTTTACTTTAGCCTCTTTATCCTATTTTTTAATTTAGACAATAGATTTTCTTGGACTTTTTAATTTAGTCCTTTATTCCCCAATTCTTTAATTATTTTGCGATTTATGGCTTAATATTCTTTTAAATTTCAATTTAATCCATCACTTGATTAATTTTGTCTCTTTCGTTTATATTAACACTTAAAATTTATGTCATTTACGTTTCTTTTTATTTATATGTTTTATTTTTATTTTATCCCTATTATTATTATAGTTATTATTTATTGTACTTTGATTATCTATATTAGAATTAGAATAGTAATTATGGATTGATTGATTGATTGGTTTATTTATGTATTATTTCCTGGCCTTTTTTTATTTAAAATTTATATTACTCATTTTCTTTTATTTGCACATTTTTGTTGCCCCTATTATTATTATTATTATTTATTTTACTTTGATTATTTTTATTAGAATTAGAATAGTAATTATCACATGATTATTGCCATTGTTATTGTGAGTTGATGTTTTATTACCATTAGAGTTATATCATTGTCATTCACTAGCTTAACATTTTCATTTTTTATTTTTTATATATAATCGTTTTATTTTTTACATACTTCCATTTTATTTTATTTTGCTACAATCATGTCACGAATCGCGTTTAAATATATTTATGCACTTTTATATTATGTCTAAACAAGTTAAATGCACATTGCTTTAAATGTTACATTTGTTTTTGCTCGATGCATAAAAAAAGAAAATTTTAAAATTAAGACAATATTCTGTGTTTGGAGATTTGAGAAGTTATGCCCTAACTTACGGGGTTCGACTTTCTCTTTGAACCTAGATAATTGTACATTCCTTTTAAAACTAAGAGCAAGCTTATTTTCGAAGATTCGAGATGTCGTATCCTAACTTACGGGATTTAACATTTTGGTTACCTCGAGATAAGAAGGCCTTCTACATACGTTTTGATTTATTTAAGTGATTTTAATTAAAAATAACATTATACAAAGTGGGATCGTGTTTTTAAATTCTCTTCAAATTTTTTATTCTTGACACTAAGACATAAATTAATCAACTAAGTATCAATTTTGGGTGTTACCAGGGTGCTAATCCTTCCTCGTGCGTAACCGACTCTCAAACTCATTTCCTAGATTTTGTGAACCAAAAATCATCGTTTCAATAAATCTAAACTTTTATTAAAATAATCAAATTACGAGGTGATCCGATCATACCTAATAAAAAATATTGGTGGTGACTCTCATTGTCAACTTTTTTTTAAAGTCAATTTTAAAAAAGGTTTCGATAAATATCATTAATATCATTAAAAAGTAATCTCGATTGATCCAATCAATTCTTTAATAATAATCACGAGAGTGACTATAAAATAATTCTATGCAAATAAATAAGATACTTTGACAACAAATTCCAAAAGAATTTGGATTTGAAAGAGATGAAATATTTCATGGATAGTGAAATTACTACGAACACAAATTTGCGAGGGTTGGCCACAATATTAATTGCATGCTATTGGAAAATGACTTCACGTCTCTTTTAGCGACACCATATTAATTCAAAACACAAATTTGTCGTCTTTGAGTTTGCGACATGTGAGAGTTTTTATTTCTTCATCTTTGAAACTTTCCTTCCTACGATCTTATCCCCAAATCAACTCGATTATATTTTTAGTTTAATAACTCTTTTGGCCTTGTACTATAATTAAATCATCACTTTGATATTTTTTTTATCAGTTTGGTCTTTATATCTTTTTTTATCGGTTTGGTCTCTTACTTTCATTCAGAGATGAAGTCAGAATATTTTTTTAGAGAGGCTGAAATTAAATTGTATATTTTTACAATAGTAAAAATATAATTTTACCATTTGAATATTTAATCTTTATAAGTTTTAAAGGATTAAATCAAATTTTTATCATTTTTAGGGGCTAAAGTGTAATTTTACTTTTACTATTTTAAATTTTTATAAATTTTAAAGGAGCTTAAATGAAAATTTTTCATTTTAGTGGGGACCGGGGGCCTTGCCAACCCTTGACTACGCCACTGCTTTCATTCTATATAGCTTGTTACTCCTACTCGAATTTCCGTTAAAAAAAATAAACCAACCAAAGATCCAGTACTATGTGTCAATAAAATAAATAAATAAATAACTTAAAATTTTTTAAAAAATAATTAAAAATTTAAAAAACATCCAAAAATATTAAAAAATAGAAATTATAATTCTTAAAAAATTCATAATATATTTTTTAGAATTATAAAAAAAAGTATTTTTCAGATTTATAAGTATGCAAACCTTAATTTTTTTTAAAAAAAATCATAAAAAATAGATTGTTCGGAATTTTACGCTTTTAAAAAAATTTAGAATTTTAATGTTTTTTTTTTTGGAAATTTTAGGGTTTCTTTTTTCTTTTTCCTTTTTATGAAAATTTTGTTACTAAGGACTTTGGAGTTTTATAATAAAAATACCATAAAATTCTTAAAACTTTTCTTAAAATTCTAAAATTTTCTATAAAAAACCCTAAAATTCCAAACAAATAATTTTTTTTAAAAAAAATTGTATGAAAATTTTATTTTTTTTTGAACTTATTCATACTTCAAAAATAGATTAAGATTTTTTATATAATTTTTTGAGTTTCAAGATTTTTTTGGGAATTCTTATTTTATTTTAATTTTTTTTAAGTTTTGTTATATTTTCTTTAAATTTTTAATTTTTTCTTGACACATGGCAACATATCATTGGTTGGTTTGATTTTTTTAAACAAAAATTTGGGTTGGGGTAACTACTATTACAAAATATACAAAGCCCAAACTGATACAAAAACAATACAAGTACCAAAGTAATAATTTAGCTATAGAAGACGACCCAAAAGTGGTATTAAGCCTATAATTTTTTATTTATTCTTTTGTTGTTGTGGTAATAGTAGTAGCCGGCAGCAGTAGTTTTTTAATGACCCAAAAGTACAATACAATCTAAACTTTAAAATGTTTAAATTAAAATTTCAAAAGTATTAATCAGAACCATTACTTAAATACTTATTTGGATATAAAGTTTATTTAAAACATATAAAAAAATTTAAACATGTGTGAATCCTCGGCATGGAAAGCTCGGATATAAAGGAGTGCCATTAAAATTTATGAGGATTATTTCTTTGTTTTTAATGTTATATCAAAGTTATCAATGTGATAGATTTACACATATTTAGAATATTGGATCAATATGTTAGTATTTAATGCCCAAATTAACAGAAAGATTTAATTTTTATTGTACTAATTCTTCAAGCACTCAATTAAAATATTTTGAAGTTAAAAAGACTTATTTAGAAAATGAATCATAATTTAAATACATAAAATGGAATTAACTTTTATTTTCGAATTTACATTATCATCTACATTTCTCTTTCTTTATCAAAAGAGACTTATCAAGATGACAAAAATGGATGATTGAACTGTTAATAGAGTGGTAAATTATTCGTGTTCAAGTCCTCAGGTTATATCTCACCCGTGTGATTGATTTGCGACCCAAGGCTGATTTGGATTGGTGGTGGTAGAGCGCAAGTCTGGGCAGTCTGAGTTTTTACCTGACGTATATATGCATGTGCTGGGAGCTTAGCTTAGAGCCTAGCTTAGGGCTAATAGTTCACCCTTAGGCTTGGGACGGCATGGCGAAAACCCATTCTGTGAAAACGACTATAGGTGATAAAGGATCCCAAGAGTAGTGGTCGAAGAGCTCAACGGAGATTTTCTGTAAGAGACAATTGTTGTTTCCATGGTTGTGGTATGTGAGAAGTTTTGTGGGGATTTAATGTTTTCGGCTTCGTGCTGTGAAGGGAGTTTATCTGTGGTTTGTTTTTCTGAAATATTTTCTACTCTTATTTTTACTTGAACAGGATTCAAGTCACACAAACTCTAATAATTGAATATCTTGATTCTTGTAAGGATTTTACTCTCCATCTTTTCTTATTGAATATTTTGGAGGTTGGAGTCAAGATGTGTATAGAAAGGCTGTTTAGAGGCTTGTGGGTAACCAACAAGATAAGAGACAAGATGTGTATAGAAAGGCTGTTTAGAGGCTTGTGGGTAACCAACAAGATAAGAGATAAATGAGAAAAAGGGAATGATGGATTGAGCTACAAATACAAAAGCTTGAGATGGTGAAGTCATATGCAAGAGGTTTGTAAAATAACCAAATGGTTGAGGAGATACTCAATTGGTGAAGGAAACAGGAATTTCAGTGCTAAAGGGGTAGCACCTTGACTATGACTTTTGAACAGTTTCCAAGAGAGGTGGAGGATGTGGCCATCGAGCTTACCAAAGCAAGATCTGTTTGAGTTGGAATGTCATGATGTTTTAACCATGGTTAGAAATCTTGATCATAGTAGAAGTGATGGAAAAATTTAAGGTCGGTTTAGAAGTATTTTCCGTAGGGGTTGTTGAGGGGTTGAAAATAGGCTTGGAAGCTACGTCGTTGGTAATGTTCATGGCTTCTTGCTCAAGTTCCCACAGATGGAGCCAAATGTTTGTCGTTTTGGGATAGAGCAATATGTGGATTGGAGAAGCTGACACAACATTACACGTTAATTTACATTTTAGATACCTTAATTCAGTATTAGTTTTATATAGAACACAATTTTTTAGTTTGATCAAATTAAATAACTAAAAGTCTATTATTGACATTAATGATTCAGAATATAAATTTCCTGTGAAAAATACCATATTTTGAGTAAGTGAATTTTCCTATAAGTTTAAAATATGTAGTAAGAGAATTTCAGTTACTGTCTTAATTCACTTCAAACACCCACTCGCGGTTTCAAATTATAGAGAAGTTCTATTTACTTCTGTTTAAGGTATGAAAGTCAATTGTAAATGTATAAAAAAATATAATTAAAAAAATAAGACTTTTATCACTTGTGTTTTTAAATTTTTAATAATTTTAAATATAAGAAAAACATATAATTAAGAAAATAATAATGTACTAAATAGAATAATATGTTGGTATTTCTCATGTTTGTTTTACAGTCAATATTTTCGAGGTTCATATTTGTCAGCCCTCCAAACAATATCATCTTTAAGATTTAAATCTACATTATTTAATATTACAATATGACTTATCACTATACACAATATTTATTATAATAAAATCATAATTTTCGTCTAAGCAAACACAACAACTATTTCAACATGATATATAAGAATGTATAAATCACAAGGACAACAAGGTCGTGAGATAATTTCAATTTCATGTTTCCAAATTTCAATGGAATTTCGATTTTAGAGGTGGAATCATTAAAACATCAATTTTTTGAAAATCATCGGTGCAATGACAATAAAGTCGTGAAACAATTTAATTTCACTTTCAAATTCTAATAAAATTTCGATTTAAAGAGATCATTTCATTAAAACATCGATAATGAAATCGATACAAACACAATATAACATGATGATTCGCCAAAACTTCTTTGAAGAGCATCAATACAAACATTAAATCGTGAAACAATTTCAAATTCCAATTATTAGAATTAAGTGACTCGAATCCTTATTTAAATAAAATACAGTGGTAAAATAAATAAAAGAAGAATCCATATAGAATTACACTTCTTTTATTTTATTTTAGAATAAGGTTTTTTAAACTTTATTAAATTCCATCTATTTGATATTAATTAGAATAAGGTGTTTTAGTCTTACTCGAATACGGCTTTACAAGCCTATAAATAGACATAGTCTATTCCTCTTATAATGATTTCGAATTCGACATAGTGAATTTTCTTCTCCTCTGCCCGTGGTTTTTTTCCCGAAAGGGTTTCCACGTAAAAATCTTTGTGTGTTCTTTATTTTTATTTTTTATTTTTTTCACAAATTGGTATCCGAGCTTCCGGGTTGTTCATCTCGATCACGGTAATGGCGTCTTTAAAGTATGAAATTCCGCTGTTGGATCGCAACACCAGATTTGCGTTGTGACAAATTAAGATGCAAGCAGTTCTTGCGCAGATGGATCTAGAGGATGCCCTGCTAGAGATAGATAAGATGCCTTCGACATTAACAGATGAAGAGAAGAAGCATAAGGATCGAAAGTCGTTAAAGCAATTACATCTGCATTTGTCCAACGAAATTCTGTAGGATGTGATGAAAGAGAAGACTGTCGCTGCATTATGGAAGAGGCTAGAACAAATATGTATGTCGAAAACTCTAACAAGCAAGTTGCATATGAAGCAGTGTCTTTATGCTCATCGTTTGGAGGAAGGTGCGTCTGTACACGAACACTTAACAGTGTTTAAAGAAATTCTCTCAAACTTGGAGGCCATGAAGGTTCAGTATGATAAGGAAGATCTAGGGTTGATTCTACTTTGTTCGTTGCCCCCGTCTTATTCAACCTTTAGAGACACGATTTTATATAGTCGCGAGTCTCTCACAGTTGATGAGGTTTATAATTCTTTAACCTCGTATGATAAGATGAAGCATCTTGTGGTTAAACCCGACTCTTAGGGAGAGGGTCTCATTATTCGTGGGAGACAAGATCGGAATGCTGATGATGATCGTGGTAGGACATAAGAACGGAATCCTCGTGGTAAATCTAAAGGTAGACTAAAGTCTTCAAACAAAGGTAAAACTTGTAACTTCTGCAAGAAGAAAGGGCACATTAAATCTGACTGCTATAAGCTACAGAACAAGATTAAAAGGGAGGTTACAAATCAAAAGGGAAAACAACCAAAAAATTCTAGTGAAGCTGATGTTGTAGAAGACTACAGCAATGGTGAACTTCTAGTCGCTTCTGTCAATGATTCTAAAGTAAATGAGGAGCGGATACTTGATTCAGGCTGCACCTTCCACATGAGTCCTAATCGGGATTGGTTTACAACTTACGAAACAGTGTCTGAAGGTGTTGTTTTGATGGGAAATAATGTAACACCCCCTACTCGTATTCATTACCGGAATAGTGTACGAGGCATTGCCGGAGTTTACAAATTAATTTAATTTTTTTTAAAACTCAATATAACCCCTTTATAGATATCTAACCTTCCCTGCAATTTTAAACCGAGACTCATCCAAATCAACCAATCCAATTCAACATATTTTTAAGATAGATTCATGCATATTTATAAGATAACCTCATCACACATCAAAACCAAGATTTGTTAGCCATACCATTGGCTGACCTTACATTCATTTCACAGAATCATTTACTTTATTAGCTTATACATGCCATTGATTTCCAAAATAAAGTTTCTTTATATACCAAAATCCTGAGGTTGATAGTGTGATGTGTCTCCTACCAAATCTGACCTCCGAGCTCTTAACACTACAAAATAGGGAAAAATAAAATAGGGTAAGCATTTTGTGCTTAGTAAGCTCATGTAACAAGAATTATACTTACCTAATATTTTCAATACAATACAATAGACATTCATATATCCATTCAATGCATTATTAGCCTAACATGCACAAACTCAACATTCAAGTTAGTATAATAATTTCCATGTATCAATAATATATATACCATGATTGATGTGCTCATCAATACCATGATTTCCATTTCCTTGTTATTTTTCCATATCTATCCCGTGTGAATTTATCAGAATTTCGATGGGTTTTTTAGAGGTACACTTTTTGTAACACCCCTAACTCGTATCCGCTGCCAGAACAGGGTTTCGGAGCATTACTACCATTTACAGATCACTAAAAAAAATTTAAATACTTACCGATTCAATGCATCATATAAATAAATATATTACCATTCAATCAACAGTTTGACACTTGTATAAGCATCAAACAGCAACATTGTTAGTATACTTGCACATATCTCATATAAATTCAACATTGATATATCTATTTTCTCGACATATCGCACTTGAGTTTAATAATAGTTTCAACTTACATAATTTCCTTGTATCAACATATCAAAGATAATCATATATGTACATGTCATGAAACATATCATGCTCTTACCGTTTCTTCATAAGCATATATCATTCATTTCATTATATCAATATTTCATTCTCCATCATTTATTATTTACTTTTATGAATATTCAAGCTGTCTATCTGTGTCATAGTCACTAAATTATTTATATCTGGAGCTATAGGACTCCAAATTAAGATCCGCTAATTTTTCCTTAAATCTAATCTCATATATCTTCTTACCATAAAATTTTCAAAATTTTTGGTTTAGTCAATAAGTACAGTTTATTCTTTAAATTTACCCCTATTCTGCTGTCTGACGGTTGTGACCCTTCTTCACTAAAAATTAATTATCTCCTTGTACAGAATTCGAATGATGTTCATATTTGTTTCTATTGAAAATAGACTCATTTAGGATTCTAAACATATAAATATAAGCCCCTAATTATTTTTATCCAATTTTTTTTATGATTTTACAAATTCAGAACAGGGGAACCCGAAATCATTCTGACCTTGTCTCACAAAATTCATCATATCTCATGATTTAGAATTCCATTTCTTACATAATTTCTTCTATAAGAAACTAGACTTAAAAATATTTAATTTCATATTTTATTCATCCTATAATTAGATTTATACAATTTTTTATGATTTTTCAAAGTTAGACTACTGCTGCTGTCCAAAACTGTTTTAGTACAAGATATTAATTACCATGTTATAACATCCTTATTTTCTTTTTCTACACCATTTCTCATCACTTTCTCTTATTTTTTCTTCACTAACATATCAAGAACATAGGACCTTATGCAAGAAAACTCTACTATAACATTATTTCCATGCTTTATCAATAATAACAAACTTAAAAACATATTGAAATCTTGATGTACTTACCTTTTCTTATTGACTTCAATCTTTAACTTGATTTTTCTCTCTCCTCCAGCTTCGATTTCTTGAATCCAACTTGATATTCTTGCTCCCATCATCTCCTTGCTATCTTTCTCTCTTGATGGCTATGGAAATTCTTTCAATTTTTAGGTGAAAATAATGAATTTTTGGTGGAAGGACTAAATTGTAAAGAAAGCAAACTTCTTTTCTTCTTCTTATCTTACGTTAGTTTGCATGGGAAAGGAAATGTGTTGATAATTCTTCATCTTTCCTTCCTTTTATACTAAATAAATAATAATATAATAATAATAAACATCTCATAAAATATTAATAAAATAATATTTATCTAATTAATTAATTTAAAATATCATCAACATAATCATTACATTATAGAATTCTCTCTCTTACTAATTGACCATTTTGCCCTTCATGATATTTTAGAATTCCATCCTTGAGTCATCACTTAATTTGGTAAAATTGTGATTTAGTCCCTCATAATTTTTTTACATTTTCAATTTGGTCCTAATTCATCAATTTTTCTTGGTTTCTAAATCATTCCACCCTTAAAATATTTTCACCATTAGTCCTTCAACTTTTTTATATTTACACTTCAACCTCTTAAATTTTGAGTATTTACTCTTGTGCAACAAGACTTTTCTCATCTTTGCAATTTAGTCCTTTCTTGAATTAATATATCATAATATACTTCTCAATATTGACATCACTCAAAAATTCCCTTTTTGTCACTTTATTACTTTATTTCCTTATTTTATTATATCACGGATAATATTTTACTGTAAAAATTTTCGGGGTATTACAGTTTTAGTGTACAATTTTGCTCCGTCAAATCATATTCATGTGCGCACATTTCTATTTCAGAGAGCACACTCCCGTGAACCTCAACCTTGCAGTGGGATTACCAGTCCAGGCTAAATCCCCTGCAATATAAACTCATAGAGTATTGTCGAGATTACCAGTCCAGGCTAAATCCCCTGCAACGACAATTACTCTAACAAGCTTGGATCTGAATTACCAGTCCAGGCTAAATTCAGACCCTAATTCGGATTACCCGTCCGGGCTAAATCCATTTTCCACATATTCTTCGGGAGGGCTATATCAGGATAGGATCACCCGTCCGGGCTAGATTTTTTTTACCGTCAATTCCTTTTCAGAGATCCATCAAATTTTCCTTTCATTCAACCGGGATTTCTTCCCCTTTTATCAAATATGTCAATATTTCATAAATTTTCATATAATGAACTTTCAAATCATTTTCATATCAAAAACATACATTTCAAGCATTTAAGAATATAATTCAAGTTACATGAACTTACCTTAATACTTGTTCGTGTGCAAAAATCTATTAATCCTGAACTTTTTCCTTTCCTCGATCTAGCTTCGTATTTAAATCTTCTGGATATAAATAAATAAATTTAATTATCAATTTAATACATTTCATGTTCATATGCAACATTCTCTATAATTTCATTATTATTTATAGTTCATTCAAAGTTGTCTACTTGAGTCATAGTCACTAAATTATTTTTATCTTAAGTTAAAAAACTCCAAATTAGAATCTGCTAATTTTCCCTGAAACTAGACTCACATATCTTCTTACCATAAAATTTTTAGAATTTTTTGTTTATCCAATAAGTATAGTTTATTCTTTAAAGTCACCCATGTTCTGCTATCTGACAGTTCTGACCCTTTTTCACTAAAAATTAATTATCTCTTCATACAAGATTCAGATGATATTCCTGTTTGTTTCTCTTGAAAATAGACTCATTCAGAATTCTAAACATATAAATTTAAGCCCCTAATTATTTTTATTCAATTTTTTATGAGCCAGAACAGGGGAATCCAAATTCATTCTGACCTGATTCCACAAAATTCATTATATCTCATGATTTACAGATCCATTGCTTGCACCGTTTCTTCTATGAGAAACTAGACTCAATAAGATTTAATTTAATATTTTTTTCATCTTCTAATTCGATTCCTACAATTTATGGTGATTTTTTAAAGTTAGTCTACTGCTGCTGTCTAAAATTGTTTAGTGCAAGCTATTTATTATCATTTTCCCCTAAGCTTTTAATAAATAATAATTTCGTCCCTACTCAATTAACCTCTCAATTGAGCTGATTTTTCTCAATTAACACATTATTCCATCACTTTAAACTACTTTATAACCTTTAGGAATCATAATTTCAGCAATAGATTTTAATTCCAAACATTTTCATAATTAGGTCCTAAAAATCAATTTCTATTGAAATTACCTAATAAAATCATCTCATAAACAAATTAAAGCTTCAATTTCATTCTATTTCATCATAAAATTATAGTACTCAACCATGGTGACTTTCAATTTCATCCATGAAATAAAAAACTAATGAATTTAATAGTAGGACCTAGTTGTAAAAGTCTTAGAAACACAAAAATTACAAGAAAAAGGTAAGGATTAACTCACTTGGTGCAAAAATTTTGGAATACCAGCTTAAAGAACCCCTCCTATGGCGTTTTGGCTGATGATAATGAAGAAAAATGAAGAGAAATCTAGATATTTCCTATTTAGTCCTATCTTTTTTTAGTTAATTATGCAATATTCCAATTTTGCCCTTAAATCATCAATTTTTCTGCTGATTTCATGTCCTTGCCGTCTAGCCCAAATAAATTTTGGGTCTAATTTCCTTTTAAATCATTTCTCATTAGACACTTAAACTATTTAATCATTCTAGCAACTTTTACACATTTTCTAATTTAGTTCTTTTCATTTAATTGCCTACCCAAACGTTAAAATTTTCTAACGAAATTTTAATACCACATTACTAACATTTTATAAATATTTATAAAAATATTTCCTACTCAATTTTACGAGATCAAGGTCTTGATACCTTGTTTTTACCTAATTCCTTCAATAATTCCTTTTTCTAACTAACCACTAAATCGGTAAAATTTTTCTATCGATATTTTCATATTATTTTCCCATTATATTAATATTCATGCAATAATTTTTTAAATAATTTCTCTTTAAATCAGATTTGTGGTTACGAAACCACTGTTCTGATAACCTTAAATTTAGGCTATTACAAATAATGCTTCGTGTAAAATCACAGGTGTTAAAACAATTAAAGTTAAGATGTTTGATGGAGTTGTCAGAACACTTAGTGACGTACGACATGTTTCAGAATTGAAAATAAATTTAATTTCGTTGAGTACTCTTGATTCAAAAGGGTACAAATACACAGTTGAAAGTGGGGTTTTAAAGATTTCCAAAGGTTCCCTTGTTGCGATGAAAGGGCAGAGAAAGATTGCCAAGTTATATGTTTTGCAGGGTTCTACTGTTACTGGTGATGCAACTGTCGCTTCCTCTTCCTTGTCAAATGATTATATTACTAAATTTTGGCATATGAGTGAGAATGGCATGGTAGAATTGAGGAAAAGAGGACTTCTTGATAGACAAGGAATTTGCAAACTGAATTTTTGTGAGAACTGTGTTTTTGGGAAGCAAAAGAGAGTTCGATTCAACAGAGGAATCCATAACACGAAGGGAACATTGGAGTATATTCATTCTGATCTGTGGGGGCCATCCAGAGTGCCTTCAAGAGGTGGAGCTAATTTTATGCTAACTTTTATTGATGATTTTTCCAGAAAAGTTTGGGCGTTCTTCCTGAAGGAGAAAAGTGATGTGTTTTCCGCATTTAAGTCTTGAAAAATTATGATTGAAAAACAGACGGGAAAAAAATAAAATACCTCTGCACAGACAATGACTTAGAGTTTTGTTCTGATGAGTTTAATAGATTGTGCAAGTCAGAAGGGATCGTGAGACACTTGATAGTTCGCCATACTCCACAGCAAAATGGCATTGTAGAACGAATGAACAGAACGATCATGGAGAAGGTTCGATGTATGTTGTCAAATGCCAACTTACCAAAGTCGTTTTGGGCAGAAGCAGCCTCTACTGCATGCTTTTTTATCAACCAATCTCCATCCGTTGCCATTGAGAAAAAGACTCTACAAGAGGTATGGTTTGGTAACCCTGCTATTATTCTGATTTAAAGATTTTTGATTATCCTGCTTATGCTCATGTTGATAATGGAAAATTGGAACTAAGATCCATCAAATGCGTTTTTCTTGGTTATAAAGCTGGTGTAAAAGGGTATAAGTTATGGTGTCCTGAAAATAGAAAAGTTGTGATTAGCAGAGATGTTGTTTTTGATGAAACTGCTATGCTACCTAACTTATTTCTTAAAGACTTTTCCAATAAAGAAAATTAAAAGCAGGTGGAGCATCAGATTAATACAGAGTCAACTTCTCAAGCCAGTACAAAAATTGATAATAGAGTTGCTTCTTCACCACAATACTCTATCGCGAAAAACAGAACTAGAAGATAAATTAAACCTCCGTAGAAGTATGCCGAAGCTGATTTAGTTGTTTATGTTTTAAATGTGGCTGAAGATATAGATGCAAACTAAGAGCCATCTAATTATTCTGAGGCGGTTAGCTTTGAAGACTCAGAAAAATGGATGTTTGTTATGCAAGAGGAGATGGAATCACTTCACAAAAACAAAACATGGGATCTTGTGAAACTTCCTAAAGGTAAGAAGACTGTTCGTTGTAAATGGGTGTTTACAAAGAAAGAAGGGACTCTTGGAGTTGAAGAACCTAGATATAAAGCAAGGCTTGTTGCAAAGGGTTACAGTCAAATTCCAGGAGTGGACTTCACAGATGTGTTCTCCCCAGTTGTGAAGCATAGTTCGATTCGAGCTTTGCTTGGTATTGTGGCCATGCGTGATTTAGAGCTTGAGTAGTTAGATGTAAAAACTGCATTTTTGCATGAAGAACTTGAAGAGGATATTTACATGCAACAACCAGAGGGTTTTACAGTCTTAGAAAAAGAGGACTATGTTTGCTTGCTGAAAAAGTCCCTTTACGGTTTGAAAAAGTCACCAAGGCAGTGGTACAAGAGGTTTGATTCCTTTATGACTTCTCATGATTTCAAAAGAAGTAGTTTTGACAGTTGTGTTTACTTTAAGAAAAACAGTGATGGTTCTTTTGTGTATCTACTTCTTTATGTTGATGACATGTTGATAGTAACAAAAGATAAAGGAGAGATAAGAATGGTCAAAGCCCAACTAAGTGAAGAATTTGAGATGAAAGATTTGGGACCAACAAAGAAGATACTTGGTATGGAGATTCTCAGAGATAGAAAAGTAAGTAAATTGTACCTAAATTAGAAGAGGTACATTGAGAAAGTTCTTTGCAGGTTAAATATGCAAAGTGTTAAGCCTGTTAGTACTCCTTTAGCAGCCCATTTCATATTTTCATCGGCTTTGTCTCCACAATCATATAATGAAATTGAGTACATGTCACATGTTCCATACTCTAGTGCAGTGGGATCTCTCATGTTTGCTATGGTTTGTTCATGTCCAGATTTATCATATGCAGTTAGTGTAATTAGCAGATATATGGTGAATCTCGGTAAAGAACATTGGAAAGCAGTTCAGTGGATTTTAAGATACTTACGAGGTACTATTGATGTTTGCTTACAGTTTGGAAGAATTAGAGATGGAGTCATTGGGTATGTTGATGTTGATTTTGCTGGAGACCTTGATAGAAGAAGATCTCTCACAGGTTATGTCTTTACAATTGGAGGTTGTGCAATCAGTTGGAAAGCCACTTTGCAATCTACAATCACTTTGTCTACCACTAAAGCTGAGTACATAGCATTATTGAGGCTTGTAAAGAAGCTATTTGGTTGAAGGGACTCTTTAGTGAACTCAATGAAGACCTTCAAATCAACACAGTATTTTGTGACAGTTAGAGTGCCATCTTTCTTACAAAAGATCAAATGTTTCATGAGAGAACAAAACACATTGATGTTCGGTATCATTTTATTCGTGATATTATTACTTGTGGTGATATTGTTGTGAGCAAAATTAGTACTCATGAAAATCCTGCAGATATGATGACTAAGTCACTTTTGAGCTTTGCTTAAAATTGGTTGGTGTTCATTGTTGAAGTTAAACCCTTAAGGGGTTTTATGGAAGGGGTGGAGAACTTGTTCGTTGAGAGTTCGCGATGAAGAACTTGTTCATTGAGAATTCGTGTTAAGGTGGAGATTATTAGAATTAAGTGACCAGAATCCTTATTTAAATAACATATAGTGGTAAAATAAATAAAAGAAGAATCCATATAGAATTACACTTCTTTTATTTTATTTTATAATAAGGTTTTTTAAACCTTATTAAATTCCATCTATTTGATATTGATTAGAATAATATGTTTTAGTCTTACTAGAATATGGCTTTACAAGCCTATAAATAGACATAGTTTATTCCTCTTGTAATGATTTCGAATTCGACATAGTAAATTTTTTTCTCCTCTGCCCGTGGTTTTTTTCCCGAAAGGGTTTCCACGTAAAAATCTTTGTGTGTTCCTTATTTTTATTTTTTATTTTTTTTCACACCAATGAAATTCCAATTTCAAAGGGTTGTTTCATTCAAACAATAGTGCACTACAGGAAAATAGACTTTTAGCGGCGCTTTCTAAAACGCCGCCAAAAATGACGCTATAGGTAACGCCACAAAACTGTGTGGCGTTTATTGAAAAAAACCGCTAAAAGCCTTGACTTTTAGCGGCGTTTGTGGGAAAACTGCCACTAAAAGTCACGGCTATTAGCGGTGCTTTTACTACAAACGCCGCTAATTTTGGCAGATTTGCAATATTTTTTTTTACCAATATCCAGCCCTTCCTGCATTAAATTCCAACCAAATACAACAAATATAGTATAAAATGCAGCCAAAAACAGCAAATTTAGCATTAAAATACAACCAAAAAATTAATTCTAAATGATACTTCAAATTTAACTAAAGATATATGATATAATTAATAAATAAAGTATAATTTAAAATATTTTTACAATACTGTTAAACGTGACAAAACTTAAAAACATTCTTACAATAAGAAAACTAATGTCTAAGATGGCGGCTTTTGCGATTGCTGAAACATATGCATCATCTGTTGAAGCTGTAGCTGGAGGTCATCGTACTTTTTGCTTTGCTCTGCTACCATCGCTCGTGCCTCTGCCTCTCTCGCTGCAGCCGTTGCCTCCCTCTCTGCTGCCTCCGCTCTAAGTTGTTGCTGGAGTTCTTCATATTTTCGTTGAACCTCGGCAATTTGCTCAGCCGTGTTCGCTTGCATCTGAGCTATCTGGTCTCTTAACCTCCGAACTTCAGCTTGAGCTTGACTTCCGGAAGGCATGTATTGCTGGGAGCCGGATCCAAAATATTGAGTCGGGGTAACACCAGATCCTTGAAATCGAACCTGACCGTACTTTTCAGGACCCAAAACTTCAGTGATAATTCTGTTATCAATGTTCTCAAGATTAACAGAATTATCACTCGAAACAATCGCTTCATATTCTGCCTTCTTCTCCTTTAGTTTCTCCTAAAAAATCAATTAAAGAGTTAGAAACGAAATATATAATAAAAAGGAATGCAACATAACTTAACATTATTTAAAACTACTAATGATGAATTGAATTAAACAATTATAATTAAAGATTATAAATATTTAGAATAAATCAAATTAAAAAATTATCATTAAAGATTATAAATATTTAGAATAAATCAAATATTATTAAGTAAATATACCATAATTTCTCCAGCTTCGGATGTTATAGGAGATCCATCTTTCTTCCTATGCGTAATCTCAAAAAGCTGAAGGCGTCCAACTTTTTGTCCGGATTTAACTTCCTACAATATAGTAGTAAGAATATTATTTAATAATAGAAAGTTATTAATATTTGAAAGAATTAATAAATTCATAATACCTCGGCCTCAGCTACAGAAGCAAAACTTCTCGACCCTGCTGTGTGCGTGAATTTTTGTTTTTGCTTGCTGCTTGTTCCAACTCGCTCACGGTTCTACATAATAAAATTATTATTACGTATAAAGTAAACACTATATATAAGAGTTTGGAAATACGCAATACCTCTCCTTTCTTTGAATTCCAAAATCTAACCGCATCTTCCCATTGATACCTCAGCATTCCCGGCGGAACATTTCTCAATTTTTCCTCGAGGCTTATGTCTTTCTTAAAGTATTGTTTCTTTAAAGTGCTTTTATTGTCTCTCCATCTTTTACCTAATGCCTTCTTGATATAATCATCGGAGACTTCTAAAGCAAATCTCTCCTAAAAAAACATAAGTTTAGAATGTAAATATAAATGTAACTACTGCTCTGTCTTTTAGCGGCGTTTTACCAAAAGCGCCGCTAAAGCTCTGTCTTTTACCGGTGTTTTACCAAAAGCGCCACTAAAGCTCTTTCTTTTAGCGGCGTTTTACCAAAAGCGCCGCTAAAGCTCTGTCTTTTACCGGTGTTTTACCAAAAGCGCCACTAAAGCTCTTTCTTTTAGCGGCGTTTTACCAAAAGCGCCGCTAAAGCTCTGTCTTTTAGCGGCGTTTTACCAAAAACGCCGCTATTGCTCAGTTTTTAACGGCGTTTTTGGTAAATCGCCGCTATTGCTCTGTGTTTTACAATTTTTGCGGCGTTTTTTTGATAAAACGCCGCTAAAAACGCCGCTAAAGCCCTATTTTCCTGTAGTGGTGTCAATATTAATCACATACATTACATGCTATTGAAAAAGACTTCACGTCTCATTTTAGACCTACAATATTAATAGAAAACACAAATTTTTCGTCCTTGGCATGTGATTCGTCCTTGATTTTTATTTGTTCATATTAGAATGTTCCTTCGTACGATGTTAGGCATTTGATCTTGTCAATTGGCTTATTTCTTTAATTTATTATTTTGTTGTTGAGGGGTAATAGTAGTTTTTTAATTATAAAATTCAACCCAACAAAATTTTTAATCCCATATTTTAAAAACCTTTTTTTTTCAGAGGCAGGGGTGATAGTGAACACATTCGTTATAATTTTGATTAATATTTTTAATATAATTAATATTAATTTTGGTGATTTTTATTTATTTTGTGTAATTTGTGTCTTAAAAATATTAAAGTGCAAGTCAAATTTTATGAAATTCAAGTTTTGATTGGACTTCTTTGGTCGTGCAAGGATGATAGCTTTGGGTATGGGAGAATTTTGAGGTGCAGGCCCCCCAAAATGAAACATTATCTTTTAGTCCCTTAATAAATAATTGAATCAAAAGTTAGTATAAAGTAAAATTGTACTTTAATTCTCTAAAATAAATAGATTTTTATTTATTTTTTTAAACTGATGAAATCATAAGTTAATATAAGATAAAATCACATTTTAACTTCACAAAAAAAATTATAATTCAATTTCAAACCCTTTTAAGAAATTTATAAATTTACCTTTAGCTATGCACTCTTCAATGCTTAACTCAATAAGGTCTCTCAAGGAAAAGTGAGGGGAAAGAGCTTAAGGAAGGAGAAAAGTAGAGTAACAATAAAGATGGATAATGGAGAAGATGATGAACCCTAGGAAAACTCCTCATGCTATATCTCATTTGTGTGATCAACTTGGAGTCCAAGGCTCAGTGGGATTGGCTCACTCTCATTGTTCTTTATTTTTCCTTATTGACAATGTTGATACATTGTGGCAAGGTGCAAGTTCGGGTTGTAATGACTCAAAATGCACGTGCATCGAAAAAGTACACTATCGGGCCTCCGTCTCAGTAAACCGAACTTGTAAATAATTATTAGAAATACCTATGAGTCTAGTAGTGTGTCTAATTAAGTTTTAATTAAGTAAATTTAGCTTAATTGAGAGAAATTAGAAAAAAAAGACTAAAATAAATAAAGGGTAAAAGTTAAATTGTAGATTAAAAAGAAAATAAAAGGTCCAAAATGGAAAACAGGCCATTTAGCATAGTTGAGGCGGCAAAACAATGAAAAATCTAAAGATTTTTCTAGATTATTATTATATATATATTAATTAATATTAAGATATAAATTATAAATTATTATTTAATTGGTATTATATTATTAAATTAATGAATAGTTTAATGAATTGACAAATATAGGGTGACTAAATGATACATATGTAATAATAATATTTATACAATTGTAATATTTCTATTTAATTACTTATTATTTAAGCAAATAGATTTTTATATTAAATTACATAAAATAAATAAAATCATGACAAATGAAAGGTAATGATTTAATACAAGTGTATTAATAAAAATACATGCAATTGTAATATTTATATTTAATTGGTAAGTAGATATTTATTATTTATTATTATTAAGTTAAAAGATATTTATTAATTAAATTATTATATTATAAGATTTTTATATGATAAATAAATTATGATTTTGACAAATGTATGGTATAGATGATGTGCAAATGTAATAAATTGTGTGTGTACAAATGCGTATATATGATTAATTATACAATAGATATTTATTATTATTTAATAAAATATTTTTACTAGATAATTAATTAAATTATAAGATTTTTATGAGATAAACAAATTAAATGGAGACGAGTGTAAAACATATAATTGACCAATTGTAATATAAGCATTTGTTATTAAATAGATTTTATAATAATTATTATTATAAACTAATAAATATATATATAAGTCATAAAGAAACAAAAGAAAAAGAGAAATAGTTACAGAGAAATAAGAAGAAAGAAAGAAGAAAGAAAAGAAAAAGGTGAAACTAAGGATTAAAAGCTTGGAGTTTAATTGGTAAGTTACTTAAGTCCTTTTTATTTAATTTTAATGTTTTAGAAGCTTTAGAATAAGGTTTTGATGAAACTAGGTTGATATATTGAAAGTTCATAAGTTTTTTAGTATAGTTCATGTTAAACAAATTGTGAAATTATGGATTTAATTAAATGAATTTCAAGTTAGAATTGATAAAGAGAATAAATTGTAAAATAAGCTATAAGTTTTGTGTTATAAGGATTAAATTGTAAGAAGTTTTAAATTAGGGTTTTATTATGAATATTGAATAGTTGAGTTTAATAAGGCTAGAAATTAAGTAGAAAAGAAGTATGAATTAAGTTAGAAAAGTAAGTAACCTTAGTTAGGATTAAATTGAGAATAAGTAGGAATTGAATAAAATTCAATTATTTATTATAATTTAATGTTGTAATTAATAGTGAAAATTATTATTATTTTCGTAGCTAGCAAAGAACCTGAGGTATCGATACTGAAAGGAAATGAAAAAGTCGTCGAGGAGTAATCAAACAAATCCGGGTTAGTATTACTATAATTCAAATTATTTATTACTAAATGTTAATTTTAATTTATAAGTTGGTAAGTAAATTATGAGGTAAGTGTTGTTATGGAATTGAATAATAATTGAAATGGTTGTTAAATAAATTTTAGTGTTGGATTATGATTGAATTGTTGAATTGAAAGAGAATTTAGGATTTAAAGTGAAGTTGAATTAAATGAGAAATATATGTGTTAGTATTGAATTGTATTTTGATTGATGAATGGAAAGTGTATTTGATTTTGAAAGTGGATTTTTGAAATGAAAGTGAAATTGGATTGTGGAATTGAATTGCATATTGATTTGTAAGTGAAAAGTGTATTTGAATTGGTAAATATATGAGAAATTGTGATTTAAGTGGAGTTGATGTGAATATTGATTGAAATAGAGAAAGTAAATTAAATACCCTACTAACTAGTCGGGCTAAGTCGGATATAGTTGACATGTCATATGATTGGAAGTGTTCAGGGATACTTCGACCTCGAGTCGATGAGGCACTGTGTGTCACTATTTTACTTCGGATAGATTCGATGAGGTACTGGGTACCACTTTACTTCGGCTAGGCCGATGAGACACTAGGTGCCAACTTTGCTTCGAACTATCCGATAAGGCACTGGGTACCATTCTGGTGTGTTTGGTTGGATTCGTGTATCCGTCAAAGTCTGGGTTTGTTAATAGGGTGAAAAACTGAAATGAGAAATTTAAATAAATTAGATTGAACGTACTATTGAAAATAATGAAAAACTGAAATGAGAAATTTAAATTGTGGATTGAAATTGAGATTGGAAATGGAAGGCATGAACTAAACGTTGATGTAGTGAAGAAAATTGAAGTCTATGATATTTGATTGAAACTGATAAATAGTTGAAATTGTGTTACTATTATTAATGAATGAAGTTTAAGAACGAGTTAATATTTGAGAAAATTCAATTGTTATATGTTTAATATTTATATTTCATTATTGTTATTGTAGTTTGAATTATAGTAATACCACTAAGTATATCTATACTTAACGTATGGTTATTTTCCGTGCGCAAGTCAGTAGGAGTCAAAATCTGGTCTAGCATCCGAACCAATCCCGATCTCAGCAACCTTGGTGATGTATATTTTATTTTGATATATGTGGCATGTACCTAGGTTGTATTTTGAGTTAATGTGGTTTTGGATTGTAAGGATAATATGTGATGATTTAAATTGGTAAATGAAAGATTAAATATTTGAAATGGTATATATAACATTATGTTTGAATTGATAATTGAATAGAACTTTTAATTTAATTTGAATAATTGTATGAATGATCATATAGTAAATTCTAGTATTAATCTTGGTATGTTTTAGATGCTTACATGTATGAATTGAATTGGTTATATCATTGGTATTGGATTGGTTTCAACTTGAAATTGCAGGGAAGATTAGATGTATATATAAAGGAGGTTATATTGAGTTAAAAAAATTTAAAATTTACAAAAATTCTCCGAACACCTGGATAAGTCCCGATCCACTTCTAATAAGTGTTTTGGGCCTCGAGGGTCCATTATAGGGACTTAAGGATTAAATTTATACTTTGTATGTTGATTATTTGTGAGTTATTCGTAATTTTTTTGATATGTCTGGTAATGCTCCGTAACCCTATTCCAGTGACGGTATAGGATTAGGGGTGTTACATGAGTTGTGTTAATCGTTGTTTGTGATAAGATTTGTATGCTAAGAGTTATAATTTAGGGTTTCAATTATTGACAATTACTATTTTATTAATAGGTGCGGAGAGAAAGGCTTATATATATCCTGTCAAAGGATAATATGTGGTTATAATTGTAGTAATTAGAACATCTAAATATGTGCTTATAATTTTAGTAATTAGTACATCTAAATATGTGGTTATAATTTTAGTAATTAGGCGCATAGATTAAGAAATTTAGTGACATGATAGAAAATCATTATTTCTCTTGTATTTATTAGTTTATAGTCAATTTATACAGTGAGATTAAGGGTGGGATTAGATGGACGGTGTATTTATTTGCAGTTAGTGTAAAAATAATGGTGATGGTGAGATTAGATAGTATAGCATTATTATAGCGTGACACAAAAAGTAATCTAAACGCATCCTACTATCCATTCAAACCCACCTTAAAAAGTGATTTTGTTCAAATATTTTTTCTTAAAAAAATTGTTTATATTTATTTTAAGGATGTAATTTAATTTTTAAAAAATAATTTAATAATGATGTGATATTTTATTTATTTATTTTAACAAAGGGAGAGCATGAGGATAAAGTACAGACTCAATGCCTAATGTGAATTAAAATTTCATTTTAAACTACAAGTTTAATAATTGCAATTATTATACAACATTAAAAATATCTACAAAGTTGATTTCAAAAAAAATAATCTACAAAGAGTCCTTTTCCCTACTTATATGCTAAACCAATAACATCCCATGAAAGAGAAAACAATATGAATCGGTTGAAATAAAAAAAAATTTAGGGTCGAAATTAAATTATAATTTTTATAATAGAAAAAAATACAATTTCATCATTTTGATATATTATGTTTTTATAGTTTTTAAAAAATTAAATTAAATTTTTCTATTTTTAAGAAAGACTAAAGTATAATTTTGCGGTCATATGAAAATATTTTCATTTTAGTGAACTGATCACTGTATGGTTACATTTAAAACATATAAAACTATTTTTTCCCCTTGGAAAAACGCTCAATTATCATCATGATATAGACCTTGTAAGATATGAAGTGCAAAGGAAAGTCAAGTTGAATTTAATTACAAAAGAATTGATATTTGCAGTTGAATTGGTTAAATTATTGATTTTTAGTTTGATTGATTTGATTGTTCTTATCAGTTTATTCGATTCAATCGAATAAATTATTTAAAAAATAGTTAATTACATCAAACATTATAAACTATCAAAGTTATATCGGTAAAGTCTTTTCATTATTAAAATTGTTAATTTAAACCGTTAAATTAAACCTAATATCTCATGTAGCGTAATTTAAAATGAAAATTTTAAAGGAAAATGAATATTGTGAGTTGTAAAACTCCTAGGTTTTAGTTTTTTGAAGCTTTTACATAAACTTTATCATTTTCTCTATTATATTTGTTTTTACTTTATTTTTTGTTTTCACTTTTAAATATTATGTGATAATGTTTTACTTTTCTTTAAATTTTTCATTTTAAATTATGTCACATAAAATTCGGTATGCCATTTAACTGTTAAATTAATAATTTTAATAATGGAAGAACTTGATTAATATAACATCAATATAACATCAATAGTTTTAAGGTGTAATTAGAATGTTTTGAAGTTTAGGGATCAATTTAGAATGAAGGTCATAGTTTAGAGATGTCTACACAATCAAATCTTTAAAAATCATAAAAATTTTAAAAAATAGAGAAAATCGATTCAACAGATTCAATTGTCAGTTCAACAAAATTTTAAGTCTAATTCAACCGTCAATTTAATCCATTCATACCTCGATTGATTCTCGATCTAACCTATTTGATTCTAAAAAGAGTGAAGTGTAGAACAAATAAGATTAACAATGAAAAGGAGTAGGATGAATCATGTGAACAATAATGGGCAGCCTTGATAGTGCTTGATTGGCCCCCCTTGAATATGATTTATGACGAAAATTAATCACAAGTCGGACTTAAATGAATCAAACAAAACATACTAATTGAAACAAATGAAAATGAAAGAAGAAAAAATTAGGGCTTTGAGAGGATGATTCGGCTATGAGATGAATGGTTGCTGCCGACTTGAATCAACAATTGAGGCCTTACTAGGAGTTTAAAACATGGCTATATTATTTGGGAAATTTGTCGTGACGTTCTATGCATGCTTGTCACGATATTGTTCTCATGTTCATTTAGGATTTCATCGTGACGTCGCTTGTCTTTGTGTCATAATGTTATCTCCATTTTATCTCTTATTTAATAAATCATTGAACGCTGTTGAAGATTTTTTAAATTTTGTATTAATTTATGTCATATTTTGTATAATATTATTGCGACTAAAGATTTTTTTTTTTTTTGCATTTCTCTCATGTCTCAATTTATAAGATATTTTACATCATTTATCATATCGATTTGATTTTTTGAAAAAGGGTGGAGATTGCACCTTGGTTGGCAATTGTGTTGCTGATATTGTGCAGGTGACCATAATACTCGGCACCCAACTAATTTCTTAACGTAGCAAAAGACAACCGACGGTGTCTTTGTCAACCCTAGAAGCTGAGTATCGTGCAATGACAATCACAACTCAACTGAGCAATTGACATTTACAACTATTGGAGGGCTCCCATCAAATAGTGGAATTTTCAAACATGGTGCATTACCATTTTATTAGAAAGTCCAAGAAGATATTAAGTTAAAACATGTTAAGACATGCAGATCATCATTTGATGTATTACACAAAGTATTTAAATAATTTGCTACTGGGATTACCTTCCTTCCTTGACTAACTTAACTTTTATCAAAGAATCCCACATTGCTCAGGGAGTAATGGAATGCTTATACTTTCTATTTAATTTTAGGAGTGCAAATAAGAAAATAATACTTGTAAGTTACTCATATTTAATTCGAAAAATATATTATCGAATCGAGTATATTAATTATCGAATTCAACTAGTAATTAGATTGGCTTGAATATATTAAATATATTATTAATCATAAATTTAATTATTAAGTTAAAGCTTAAACTCAATTATATTTTAAACTAACCTCGAACTTAAAAATAGATATTCAATCGAACTAAATATCAAATTTTAAATTTTAAGTTGAACTCAAACTTACCATTATTCCAACTTTACTCTGTTTTACTACACCCTACTAACTCTTTTTCTCTTATTTTGAGTGTCATGGGTGTTCAACAAGGCTGCTAGCTTGAATCTTAACCAGGTCTGGTCAAATGGTAATTGTAGATTATTGTCACAGTATGAACATTGGACCAACCAGAAAAGGCATATTTTCAATACCCTACTAAGGTTTAGTTTGGATGGGCGGTATGTTTACCTCCGGTGAGATTAAAAACAGCGGTGGCGGTGAGATTGGTTACTGTAGCGGTGAGATTGTGGATACTATAAGAGTGAGATTAGAAACAGCGGTGAAGTGTGTGTTTGAATTCAAACGTAGCTATAGCGGTGAGGTGAAAATAGAAAATGACTATTAAGGACATTATATTAGAAATAATATCTAATAGAAGTTTTTAAAATTATTTTACTTTTATGAAATTATTAAAAATATGTGAATTTATAAATTCATTTAATAAAATATAAAATATAAAATATATCTTCCATATTTTATTATATAAAATAGAAATTTTTAACAATTTTAAATTAAAATAATTAAAAATTAAAATAAATAATCTAAAAGTAGTTAATTCAAGAAATGGTAGATTAAAATTTCTTTTGATAAAATGTTTATTATTATAAAATAATGGGAAAAATGTTTATTATTTTTAACATTTGTATGCTGCTGTAACATACATATTGCTCTTTTCAATTGGTGTTTGAATTTTCAACTGAGCATAAATAGAGTAGTGAAAATTTTAGGGTATAGTGCGTTTTACTCCCATTAACTGCACTGAAATTTAATCATCTAAAGGGAGGTTTGTGCTGCAGTTGCACAAAAATCAATAAAAAAACGTCCTGGACTGATGCCAAACGGAGAACCAAAGGCACCCTAACTGTTTTCCTCTTTTTTTGAGTGTCATGGGCGTTCAACAAGGCTGCTAGCTTAAATCTTAATCAGATCTGGTCAAATAGTAATTATAGATAATTGTCACAGTATGAACATTGGACCTACCAGAAATGGAAAAACGTGATGCACGAATTTTTATAAATGTAAACTTATATTAAAAATCGAAGTATAGCCTTATCGATTAATTTACCCAAGTGCTAGTAGGTAAATCCGCGTGACTAAGATTTGCGGCACTGTTCGTATCAGCCATGATGAAAGCATATCTATTGTCAAATATAATACTAATATATATATATAAAATGTTAATGGCATGATTTAACAATATTATCATTTAATCCAACTACTTATCTTAGATTTGTTTCACATTAAAAAAAATTAAAAAATCTTTCCCTCAACACTTGTTTACAAATTTGGTGTAACTAAAAATAAAAATAAAATTTGATGGTTATACTTTGAAAGAATTTAATTCTTTCATTTTTATTAAGATAGTTAATTTTATTCTGATATCGTTCATATCGTTTAAAGTAATAAATTTTAAATATCGTTTTGATATAAATTTCAGTCTGTACTGATTGTAATGATGCATATTTATTAATTTTACTCGTATCAGCTAGTAAAAAATGAATTTTAAAATACCCATTTTAAAATGAAAAATGTAATTTAAGCTTATTAAAAAATACCCATTTTTGATATTTAAGATATTTTGTATTTTCTTTAAGGATTGCCTGGATATTAAAGATGTTTAGAAATATTTTGTGTTAAGGAATTGCCGTGAGCAGTTTTTCTCCAGCAATCTCTTAGAGTGAGTCAAGGTAAACTTGGGAAATTTTGAATGGACATTGAGAAATGGGATTCCTTAGCTTACATTATTTAGTTTGTTAGTCCAATGCACGTGGAAGAACAAAAATCTCTTTATGCTTTAAGATTTATCTTGAAATTTTATGAAAAGTTAAAAGCGAAAATAGTATAGCATGGCGCACAATTTGGAACCATATAGGGTAGCTGATTGCTAGAATTTTAGTATAGTTGGGTTTTTTTCATCCAAAAAAGAATTTCTATATAAATATTTATAAAAGTAGAGCTAATTCGCTATTAAAAGTTAAACAAATTCAGGGTAAACATTATCTGTTAGAAATAATAATTAAAACATGGTACTATTATTTTGTAAACGTCAAATCAATCAATTAGTTGCTAGCAGGCAAGCTGCTTACGCGGATGACTGTGATTGCTCATGGTGATTGGAGGCCTTCATCCCAAGTTTTTCACGTGGAAATAATTTCTAGTCCTGGAGAAAGTTTTTTTCACGTGGAAGATAATATCAAGCTACACAACACTTTTTCAGGAAAGCGGCCACCAATTTAAGCCTATAAATCACCCTCTTACATTGCAACCATGTCCATCACAATTCAACAAAGCTATTACATTTGATACTGCTTTTCCACCCAAACAAACACTTTGCAGCTATTTAAGTTGTTTTGATTGCAACATATGGCAATGTCTTCTTCCATTTTTACAACAAATTTTCTTCCTTTGCAGCAATCCCAAGATGAACGTCCCAAGGTCTGTCTCAAAAATTTCGTTGATGAACTAATGAATTTAAACGATCACGGTGTTTACTGATAGAATATATGTTTATATATTGCAGTGTCGATTCAGTGGAGTTGCAGTGGCCCAGTTAGAACCGGAAAATGCAAGAAAGACCATGGTCAAACAAAGTCAACAGACAAGACAAGTGAAAAGATTCCTTAATTTCTCAGGAGAAAAACCGTCTACTCCAATTCTTGATGCCATAAACCATTCCATTCATATGAAGAATCTTTCCATCGAGGTAAATAATTAATTATACCATTAACTATAATTATTAATACTTTTAATCACGTATTATTAATTTGTTGATTGAAAAACGATAGGAGCTTGGGAAGTTAGCTGATGAGCTACGAGAAGAGGTGGTTTACACAGTGTCAAACACTGGTGGGCATCTCAGTTCAAACCTTGGGGTGGCTGAGCTAACAGTGGCACTTCACTATGTTTTCGACACTCCTGTGGATAAAATACTTTGGGATGTTGGGCATCAGGTAATAACATTATGTTGTCTATTGCTAAATACAGTTAGTTCCATTGACGTATGATGGGTTATTAACATACTGTATTTTGTTATTTGCAGTCCTACCCGCATAAGATTTTAACCGGTAGAAGATCGAGGATGCATTCGATTCGACAAACATGTGGATTAGCAGGGTTTCCGAACAGGGAAGAGAGCATTCATGATGCCTTTGGAGCTGGCCATAGTTCTACTAGCATTTCAGCTGGTTTAGGTACTTGTTCGTAGCTCTTCGGCAATGACGATAAATGCAAATTAAAAGTATGCTAATTAATGGTGGGCTGTTTTATTTCAGGGATGGCAGTTGGAAGAGATCTGTTAGGGAAGAACAATCATGTAATTGCAGTAATAGGTGATGGAGCAATGACTGCTGGAATGGCATATGAAGCACTCAACAATGCTGGTTATCTTGACACTAATCTCATCATCATCTTGAATGATAATAAGCAAGTTTCGTTGCCGACCGCCACGGTCGACGGTCCGGCTCCTCCAGTTGGAGCTCTTAGCAAAGCACTAACAAAGCTTCATTCTAACAGGGAATTTCATCAACTACGCGAGGCTGCAAAGGTGTCAAAATTCAGCTCTTGGAATCACATTACTTTCCTATGATGACTCTGCAAAATGGGCTTATTTAAGTTGTTTTGACACGTGCACAGGGTATCACAAAGCAAATCGGTGGGCAAACACCTGAAATCGCCGCGAAACTCGATTCCTGCATGAGAGGAGTAGTCGGTGGTTCGGGGGCTAGCCTGTTTGAAGAATTAGGAGTATACTACGTAGGACCAGTGGATGGTCATAATGTAGAAGACCTTGTTTATGTCATGAACGAAATTAAGTCAATGCCAGCTCCTGGACCTGTTCTCATTCATGTCATTACCGAGAAGGGAAAAGGTTATGCCCCTGCCGAGGTTGCACCAGATAAAATGTATGGTAAGTACAATTTAACACTACATAACCAGACTCGAAGTAATGTCGTCCTAATTGTGTCTAACATGGGTATTTTAAGAAAAATGAAAATGTTCGGGTCATCATGGATATTTCTTCTTATTTTAGGGGTTGTGAAATTCGATCCCAAGTCCGGCGAACAAATGAAGAGCAAGTCAGCAACACGATCGTATACTCAGTACTTTGCAGAGTCTTTAATAGCTGAAGCAGAGGAAGATGACAAAATAGTGGGAATCCATGCCGCCATGGGAGGAGGAACCGGGCTTAATTTGTTCCAAAAACAATTCCCGGATCGATGTTTCGATGTCGGTATAGCTGAACAACATGCTGTTACTTTTGCTGCTGGTTTAGCTTCTGAAGGGCTGAAACCGTTTTGTGCCATTTACTCTTCCTTCCTACAAAGAGGATTCGATCAGGTAATTCCTGGTTAATAATAAGCAAATTTCAAAGAAATGGTATGATCAATATGATAATAACAAAGAGTTTACTGATTGCAGGTAGTTCATGATGTTGATCTTCAAAAGCTCCCTGTGAGATTTGCAATAGACAGGGCTGGCCTAGTGGGTGCAGATGGACCGACCCATTGCGGTGCGTTCGATACTACTTTTATGGCATGTTTGCCTAATATGGTGGTAATGGCACCTTCAAACGAGACTGAGCTGATGCAAATGGTGGCAACAGCAGCAGCCATTGATGATCGGCCTAGCTGCTTTAGGTACCCCAGAGGCAATGGCATTGGTTCTATTCTCCCACCAAACAACAAAGGAACACCATTAGAGGTACAATTTTATTCTACAAGCTTTACAATGGGCCAAAACAAACAATATCAGTTGAAATTTCTTAACCCAAATTTTGAACATGTCCAGATTGGGAAGGGAAGAGTACTAAGAGAAGGAAGTGGCAGGGTGGCCATTTTGGGGTATGGAACAATCGTACAAAGTTGTGTGAAAGCAGCTGAACAACTACAAATGCATGGCATCTCCGCAACGGTGGCGGATGCTCGTTTTTGTAAGCCAATCGACGGAGATTTATTGAAACAACTAGCTCAAGAACACGAGATATTAATCACCGTGGAAGAAGGATCAATCGGAGGGTTCAGCACCCACGTCTCACATTTCTTGTGCTTGAATGGACTACTAGATGGCAAGCTTAAGGTAACACTAACATCCATTAACATTTATACTTGGTGGAAATGTATGTTATTGTTCTAACATCAATGTTACATGGTGCAGTGGAGGCCAATGGTGCTACCAGATAGATACATTGACCATGGATCTCAAAGTGATCAAATTGAAGAGGCAGGGCTGAGCTCAAAGCATATTGCTGCCACAGTTCTTTCACTACTGGGGATAACTAGGGGAAGCAAATGTATTATATAAGACAATAATAGAATAAAGGTTTTACGTCAATATTTAAAAGCATGGTGTAATCAAGAGTTTTTAATCAATGTAAAAGAAAATATATAGAGAGAGTAATATTTTTTTAAAGATGATAATAGGCGAAAATTAGTCGAAGAACTATATGCTTGTGAGAATCATTGGCAAGGAACAACTAACAATTAGTCGGTTTCAAGTGCATAGCTTCAACCTCCAACATTTGTGACAGATTAAGATCAACACATATAAAACTTGCACGTATATAATATATATAGAACACACCCATGAAAACACATCAAGAACCAAATATAATATACCTACTCATATTTAAATGAGCTAATTATAATTTTGTAATTTGTACTAAAAAATTATTTCCCAACTCATATTTAAATCAACAAATTATAATTTTTTAAAAAAAATTCGACTTTATGATAATGGAAACCTTTTAAGCGAGACAATTATATTATGTTATATTGTATTTATATGTGATATTTCCCAATAATTTATTTGTGTTTTGTATGTCAGCCGACTTAAAGTGGGTGGATATACATGCACCCAAAGAAAAAGACCTCCATGGCCCATGGCACGACATTATTAGATTGATATTTAAGAGCTGACTGGACCTGATTTAAAATAATTTTAATAATGAGTATAATATAAATCTGGATATATTAATATTTTTATGTTAACATTTATATTTTTTATACATGAACATCTCGTATCATCATAAACACGACGATTATGATCAGTGACTTGAACAAGTCCTCCCTCCAATAATAGTCCTAATAACCTGTCCTTGAACTTAAAAGTGTAGCAGGAGATACCTTTTACGACGATTATGATCAGGACAGTCCTTAGCACTAACAATTTCCTAACTATATCGTTGTCATGTTGAATTATTCATTCATGTGACTCAAGAGATCTTCTATTCGAGTCCCTAATATGAAGAACCCATGCAAGTACTTCATTATTCCTACAACACCCTACTGTGATGTGAAAATAGTGAGTATTCATTGCCCCACTCCTCATGCCTTCATTGCTTTTCCTTTATAAATTGGATCAAATCCATTCCTTTTGACATTTCCTCGTTATTTTGATATACTCTTCCACTTCCTTGATGACCGTTATTGGATTTGAGTTTATACCTTCAAAGATAAATTTTTTTCTATAACCCAAATTTTCAATAATGTGATAGCAACTCCGTAATCTCCTCTTTCAAAGCTTGATCCCCCCTTCTAGCTGCTTCCAGCATTTGTATAGTCCAATCTCTCACATAAAATGAATTAGTGCCTCTCGTACAAATACAAAATCTCAACTCAAACCACTCTGCCCTGGCCAAGTCACACTCCCTGAATAGATTATTAATGTCCTCTTCTCCTTGACATAAAGCAAACTTTGAATTAATAATGTTAATTTTTTTTTTAACTCAGTTTTGAAAGGAAGTGCATTATCAAAGAGTATCTAAAGAAAGATAATCACTTTGAAATGAACTTTCAATGTCCACATAAAGTTCTATGCTTTCTTCGAAACACTTGAATGATGTATTCTCAAGTCTTCAAAATGCATATTATTTAAAATGTGTGAATAAGCTAATCTTACCGTGAAATTTCAATCCCACGTATGTAGCCATATAGGCACAGGAGATCAACTATATATAACTAGCATTTTGCTCAAACATTCTTCAAACTCGAACAAATCTCCAACCTCAATAACTCTTTGCATTATATACCGTGTGAACCATGACATTATATAACTAAAACCTAAAATAACTTAATTATTATAACATTAAACATTTTTATATGAGAAAATAATAAATGAGATGTAATTTGCTTAACTAATTAAATTCTCCTTTTCAAAAGCAGGTGATTCACATTAATCATTTTGGCAGCCAGCTGTTAATTTTGTAATCTTTATCTATCCTTTATTTTCCTTTTCATAATTATCCACCCACTCCAATTCCCAACCCATTGATGAACCTTCCTTTCTCTTTTGGTAATCCATCAACTCCAGTTGGATGCAAACCCTCATAATTTAATTTCTTAGATTATATCTATGTATTAAAAGAAATTGCTTTTCTAATAAAATTTCCAAATTAAAAAAAAATAGCTAATTAGTGCAAAATTTATTATATCATAGGTAACATGACACACAACTCATTTTTTTTTAAAAGCCAATTGACGAAGATTTTCCTTTGAGGAAAAAACACAAAAGACATAGGTGACAAGTTGTTTAACCTAGTTCATAACAATATAGCTTGCTTTAGTATAAGATCCTTTGTTTTAGTTTTAATCAAAAAAGAAATCATATGATGATTAAAATTAAAAATTTGAAAAAGAAATCGAGTGAGCTAGCTGGTTTGGACAAGAATCAGAATATTTTGTAATAAATTTAATTATTATAATAATTGTTTTTTGTTTGACGTGATGATGCAAGTGGTTTAGTTTTTGTGAATACGTGTTGGTCCCAAAAAAAAGTTAGTTTTGACCTGACGTAGTCAACCAATGTGACAATGACTTTTAAGCAACACCATTGGTTTAGGGTAATGGAATCTTGTAGTTCACTCAAATAAGCCTCGGCCTTTGGAGAGGCGCATAACCGCGTTTGGGTTTGGTGAGTGTATTACAGTGTGTTTTGATTGTGATATGCCTATTATCATTATTGAGGTTTGTCTGTGTCCAACTACGATCCAATTCTAGACATGCATCTGCTTGAACTGTAACAAGACATTGAAAGGCGGCACCAAATCCATAAATTAAACATACATATTGGTACCAAGAAACACCCCTCAGTATTATTAGATTTGGACCCTTCTTTCTTATTGTCCACTCAATGTCCGATGAAACATACCACGAGCTTCCCCCTTTACCTTGTTTTCGTCCCCTATATAACCACCTTCTATCACTCCCCCATTTCATAATATCATAATCCAATTAGAATAGAAACACCATACAGACAAATAAAATATGAAGAGTTCATTGCTAGTATCTGTTGTAATCAGCTTGGTAATAGTTGCTTCAGCCGCCAACTTTAACCAAGACATCGACGTTACTTGGGGAGATGGGAGGGGCAAGATTCTCGAAAACGGAAACCTTCTCACTCTCACCCTCGACAAATTCTCCGGGTCTGGTTTTCAATCCAAGAACCAATATCTGTTTGGGAAGATCGATATGAACATTAAGCTGGTTCCAGGCAACTCTGCTGGCACTGTTACCACTTACTATGTAAGTTTTATCATCATACTTGTCTCTTATTAACATTAGAACTCTGTGTTGATATGTGGGGTGACAATTGCAGCTTCGTTCGGAAGGGTCGACATGGGATGAAATTGACTTCGAATTCTTGGGGAACCTAAGCGGAGACCCATACATAGTCCACACCAATGTATATACACAAGGCAAAGGTGACAAAGAACAGCAGTTCTACCTTTGGTTCGATCCTACCAAAGACTTCCATACCTACTCCCTTCTTTGGAACCCTCAACGTATTATGTACGTCTTCTTTTACAATCCCATTTTTCTAAAAACGTTTCAGTTTCGATTATGTTCATTTGTTTAATTGTGATTCTTTTGAATGTTTACAGCTTCTCTGTTGATGGGACACCAATTAGAGAGTTCAAGAACTTGGAATCAAAGGGCGTTGCGTTCCCAAAGAGCCAGCCGATGAGAGTGTATTCGAGTCTTTGGAACGCCGATGATTGGGCCACTCGAGGTGGCCTTGTTAAGACGGATTGGAGCCAAGCTCCATTCACTGCTTCTTACAGGACTTTCAAAGCTGATGCATGTGTCTGGTCTTCCGGTAAATCATCATGTTCCTCCACCTCACCCTCCCAAAATTCATGGCTGTCGCAAGAACTGGATATAACGAGCCAACAAAGGCTCAAATGGGTTCAGAAAAATTATATGATTTACAATTACTGCACCGACACCAAGCGATTTGCTATGGGACTTCCTAAAGAGTGCACTGCTTCTTAATTTGTTGATTAAAACTTCCTTCGCTAGTCATGCCTAAGGACAGATACTTTGTTCAAAAGCAGCCTCTCACAGTATTCTTTTGTTTCATTCTATGTTTTGTAACATGTAAAACTAAGCTCAATAAATAATACTATTCAATTTCGGAAATTATACTACTTCAATGTTCCTCTGATTGAAGTCAAAACATCTGGCCAGCCAAATATATAAGTGTGATTAATAATATAAGCTCAATAACCAATTACGAAATCGATCTAAAATTAAAATCATCTTATATTTTTTTATAATTATGTATACAAAATAATGTTTTAACAATACAATTATTAATATAATCATAATTATTATACATGTAAATTTTTGAATTGATCTAATATTTTTTTGATATTAGTTTAAATTAATATTTTTTATTGGAAATGTATCGAATTTCCACCCTACACCAATGACAGATTATTTGGTCAACTTACGGAAAGTGGTTTTACAGAAATATCGCATGTGACACCTCGGGGTATATAAATATTTTGATATTTTGCCAATGATTTGTTCGTGTTTGGTGTGCCAGCCGACTTTGAAGTTGGTGAGAGACATATATTAACATACATCCATTCGAAACAAGACCTCGATGGGCCATGCCACAACATTATATATACGCATTTAGTAGCTGACTAGAAGCTCAAAATGATTTAAAATAATATAATATTTATATAAATTTTGATATATTAATAATAAATATAATATAAATTTAAATAAACCGATAAATGTGAATTAATTATGCTTGCATTCTTGTTTTAGTTATTTAATTTTAAAAATTTATAATTTAAGTATTAATGTTTGTATTCATTTCTATTTTAGTTATTTGTCACTATTAAATTGATAACGAAAAGGTTTTTTTAATTAGTGTAATAATACATTTAATCTTCAATACTTATATATTTTATCAATTTGATCTCAATTCTTTAATTTTTTATTAAAAATAATATTTTTACCTAATTTTGTCAATACTCAAATTCTTAGAAAAAACGCAATTTTGTAACAAAATACTCAATTCTTACAAAAATGTAAAATAATCGTTTATTAAAATTTATAAAAATCATTAAAAATTGCATTATAAAATTTTCAATTTTCAATTTTTTTACAATATTTCTAATAATTTTACAAAATATTTGGTTATAAAGTTGATTTTTGGGGCGTGAAAAACAAAGTTGATAAATATAATGCCTTGATTTGTGGTGGCTCAGTTTTTCTTTCGTAGAGTAAAAGTATTACTAGCCTAGCCTTTCGAGAGTATCTTTTGTACGAAATTGAGATCCTAGTTTGCTTTTTTTGCTTCGTATCTTCAAGTGTTTGGCTCGCTTTCTTTGCTTCGTATATTCAAGTTTTTGGTTCATCTAATACATGAGACGTTAATTCTATAATATTTATTTTCTTTTATGAAATGAAAATTATTTATAAGAGTAGAATTATGCCTCGTATTTTTTAGATTTTTTTCTTAATTAAATATTATTTTTAGATTTTCATTTAAACTCTGATTAATATAAGTTATTTTAATATTATTTGACCTACAAATTTAGCATATAAATAGACTATTTTTTCACTCTAGAAAAATAACTCACTACATATTTAGGTATTAGCTCGTTTTGAGGGTTCTTATTTTGGGTTTCGGGGTTTAGTTTTATCTTCATATTTTATACTTTTTGTTTTTTTTGTTAGTGAAATTATATTTACCCGTGGTTTTTTATTCTCTCTAGAGATGTTTTTCCATGTAAAATATTTGTGTTTGGTTTTTTTCAATTTCTTCGTTATTTTACTTGTTCGTTGCTTAACTGGGTTTATCCCCAACAATAAGTGTAGAGAGTTCTTTTGACGAAAAGAGGAAGAATTACAAACAAGTGAAAGAAAAGTACTGAAAGAAGGTGGAGAGGGATATTGAAGCAAATTTAGTAATATTGAGTGCAGTGGTAGATGACGGCTGGTAAGGTGGAGAAAGAGAAATATAGTTTACAATAAAGCTAAGTAAAGAAAAAAAAAGTTGAGAAAATTTTCGAGAGAGTTTTGAAAGTTAAAGTTCTAAAGTGTCGAAGTCATTTTACTAATTGTGAAGGGCTTATATTTACTTTTAGAAAATGAGAGTTACAAAGCTAAGTATTTAATATGAGTAATGAAATTAATTTTCAGTTACAATGTAATTAATGGTTAAGAAAGGATGATGAAAGGTTTTGTTTATGATGGTGATGATGAAAAGCGGAGAAGAGTTCACCATATTTCTAAAATGAGAGTTACAAAGCTAGGTACTTAATATGAGTAATCAAATTAAATTTCAGTTACAATGTCATTGACAGTAATTACAACATTGAAATAATTCAGAATAAACCAAAGATGCATCAATTTGATCAAATCGCTAAAACTTTGTATCCTAACCTCGCCATCATCAAATCAACTTAATGATAAACACCAATCAAAAAAAAAAAAACTACCCAAAGCCCCAAGAGACCACCTGCATCAATGATGTACAAAAAACCAAGTTTCAGATAGTTTATTCTTCTCTTTATCATCTCAAATTTATCACCATCACTATGATCTATCATGACAAAACTTTTCGAGAACAGTTCCTAATAGATGTAGCGGCACTTATATTGGTATATCTCACATACACGCTAGAACATGACTAAAAATTAAATGTAAAAATAAAACCACAACTATTTTCAAAGAAAATAAATTGGACAAAATAAAAACCATGAAATATGTGGACAAAATAAAATCACAAAACTATAGACAAAACTATAATAATGTGGATTGAAATTAAAAACAAAATAAAATTACAAAAAATGTTAAAGAAATTGCGATTAGCAACCAGCTCGAAGGCCAGCGTCACTGCCGACAGAGCAAAGATTTAACTTCAAAAAGTTGAGTAGCTAGGCTTTTTCTATGAAAAGAAGAGGGCACAATACAATGTTAAATTTTAATTAAACCATGACTAAGACCTTGTTTGATAAACAGTTAAAAATATGAATATGCATTTTTGATAATCCAAAATTAAAGCAATATGATAGAATTTTTTGTACAAAAAGGTGTTGGAAAATAATAAGTAGATAAAAACTACTTATCACTTAATGGAAAATATTTTCAATTATTTCAATTATAGTTTATTTCTTTTAATGTCATATTATCTTATAAAAATTTTACGTTTAAAATTTTAATTTTTTTGTAGAATAAGGTTTAAAATGTAAAATATATATATTTTTTATAATTTAAAATCTATATTTATCAAACAATCTAATTATATTTCGTAACTAATTTTAAGTAATATATCAAACAAATTTTATAACTTAAACTTAATACTTAATTTATTTTTTTGGTGAAAAATAAAGAAAATTACAACTTAAAACTTCCTAAGAGATTCTATAAGTTTTGTCTTGCTGGATAGCCGTAACCCCCAAATCAAGAGGTACTTCGAATAACTAGAGAGGCTGCTTCCAAGAAAGACTGATCTTGCCAAGTAGCCTGCGATTAAATTACACTCCCTAGTAACGTACTTAATTTCCTATTGGCCTTCAGAACGTAAAAGTCGTTTAACTCTTCTGAGTAACGTAATGCTTGACTCCACTGTTTCTTCCATGGGCAATGCCTTTACCACTTCAATATTATCAGTCTGAATCCGAACTTTCTTATAACCCTGCTTAATAAAATGAGAATTCCATCAAGGATACCCCCAAGTTCTGCCTCCAAAGGTGAACATCTGCCCAGATAATGAGTGAACCCCAAAATTCAATTGCCAAACTGATCTCGAACCACACCTCTCATTGAAGCATTTCTTGTATCTCTAGCGACTGCTCCATTAGAAAATAAATGAACCCAATTATCTGCTAAGCAGTGACGAATTTCAGAATTGGATGCAATAGATTTGGCTCCAATTAGAAACGATTCAAAATCTTGTGCCCAACTGAGAGAGGTTTTAATAATCTCATATGTCGTCCAAATGATGTTTTGGAAGATGAAGAGATTCCTATTCTTCCGAAGTCTCCAAGCGATTATCCAAAATAAGCACGACCAAGTAATTCCCTTATCTTGCAACTTATCATGACAACAAAGATTAGTGGAAAACCAAATTTGAAAGGAGTAAGAAAAAAAACCTAGAATGCTTATTTGTGGGAACAACGAGCATCCAAGCTTCATTAGCTATCTAACAATCACAGATAACATACAAAATATCCTTGGTATCATGCCCACAAAGAAAACATGCACTACTTTGTCCAAACCCTCTCTTAGCTTGTTCTGAATTAGCAAGAAGCCTTTGTTTAGCTACAAGCCAAAGAAAAAGACAAACTCTCTGTTGACCTTGGTATTTCCAAACGGGCTTTCAAGCATCATCATTAGGACTCTAGAAATTTTCTTTTAAAGCCCAATAAGCACTTCAAATGGAAAAAGACCCTGAACCAGATCGAGCCCAAATGAACCTATCCAGTCTCCCAGCAGGATGATGAGGGAGAATACTTACTGTACGCTTAATCATGACATCAAACAACCATATACGGAGTAGATCCAAATTTCAAAAACCATCAGGAAGCACCCAATCCCTCAGAGTACTCTCTAAATCAAGTCTAGAATGAGCCGAAACATAGGGAAAAAGAGAACCAACATTAGGAACCCAAGAATCTTTCCAGCCACGGATTGTTAAGCCATCACCAACAGACCACATGAGATTCTCACAAAAAAGGGGCCACACCTTAGAAAAGGAACGCCAAAGATGAGAACAATTGCTTCTGTGAATGCTATAATAGGCTCAATTCGCCCGGCCCACAATAAAACCAGAAAAATAAACTAAAAATAAATAAATAATAATTACTTAAAGTCCAAGTCTTTACAAACTATCAGGCCCAAATAATAAACCAAGTTAAAAGCTAAGTTTATACCAGCCCAGATACATTTTTTAAACCCAATTTCCCAACTTTAGATGGCCCAAATTCGGAACCCCCCCCAAAAAAACCCAAAGTTCAGCAGACTAAGAGCTCCAGAAGCTTCTGGCATACACTAGAATGGCACCAGAGGGTTGACTTCCCACGTGAGATCCCCACGCACGGCCTCCACGTCACTAGAGTCATCTTCTCCGTACAACCACTCCTGCAAAAAAACACACGAGAAGCAGCAAAATAGAAAAAAAATATATAGCAAAAGAAAAAGAAATAGATCTATTATTTTTAAAATCTGTATTTTTGCCAGGCTATAAAAAGGCATTACCGGTACCATGTATTTTTATGCATACTGAAATACACCAAAAGGCCACCAAAATTCAAAGGTGATTTTCGATTTAAATCTCTGGATACTCTATTTTTTTTTGGGTTTTCGTTCTTTTGGGTTTATCGTTTTTATATTTGAAAGCAAATAAAAAGAGAAGAAAGAGGTTCTTACCTGGCAAATACGCCATAGATTTCCTTTTTGCTTTGTCAAAATCGAAGCCAAGAGGAGATTTCAAGGCTGAAAAATCATTCCCCAGGCTTGAATGTGAAGCTTGTTGTTTGGGGGATAAGAATCGGCCAAATGAGGGGAAAATATGGGGCATTAGGGTTTTGATTCAATTGCTATAGAGAATGGCAAAAGGCTTTTCAATTTCTTTTAATTTTAAAACAAAATAAAACGGCGCCGTTTAAGGGGAGTAGATCCACGTGCCGACCTGCTCTAGAACCCAAATCCGCGCCTTTGCGCTTCAAATGGGAAAATTATGTCGCTAGTCCCTCCCATTCGCGCCGATTTTCAATTGGCTTTTATTTTCACTTTACTAGTTTTTAAAATTTTCCCTAAAATTTGTGTGCTGTTGCGATTTAGACCACGCCTTAGCGCAGCGTTTTGAGATCTGGAATATTTCCAGATTTGGTCTTTGTGCATTTGCACACGTGGCGCGTTGGTCCTCTTTTTGATTATTTTATTTGTAAATTATCCCTTTTGCTTTAATTTGATTTTAATTAAGTTTTTTTGATTCATTTCACAAGTCATTTTTTATTCTTGTTTACTTATTTGTATATTTTGAATTACCTTGGTAATTGTATTTTTTTATATTGTAAATTTGTTTTTTATCATATCATTTTCACATTTTGTATACTATTTTATGTTAATGTTTTTTTACACATTGTTATATATATAATTTGTAATAAAGGTAATTTTAGTCTACGTATATTATTAATATCATGTTATTTCATACATACAACTGCTTTTGAATCTATTCACATATTTTAATATATATTTTGTTATTTAAAAGAAAATCCCACATGTTTTATACATTATTTAAATTATTATTATACATATACATATACATTGATACATATCTTTGATCTATATGCATTACTAGATCCATATATTCTATACATATATATTTTTTTCTTTGTATACATAATTATGTTTTTAAAATCTATTACAGATATAACTTATAATAAAATTAATCTAATCTTATAATTCATATTTTTAAATTCCATGATTATTTTTGCATATAAATTGCTTATAAATCTATTTATATACATATATATGTTTTGTAAATCTATTATTTGTATAATTTATTTCCTAAAATATTATTATGTATTATTACTATCATTTCATATTTTATATATTATTTAAATTCTCCTTCATTGTATGTATATTGTCAATTTTTTTATATATATATAATATTTTTTTCAATATTTGGCATATTATTTGATTTAAATATCTTCTTTTTGCAATATCAATTTTAAAAGAAAAATTAATTATTATATATATTCTTTATTTTTTCTTATAAATTATTTCAAGTTCTAGCATATGTTATTTGCTCATCCATTATTTTTAGAAATTGTTTTTGTATCATATTAGTTTTATGTTGCTTGGTATTTCATGTGTTAATTGTTTTTATATCATTTCATGTACATTTGTTACACCACATTTATTCGTTTTTATGTATTATTAAATTAATTGTTGTTCACCCATGCTTGTGAATTTGGTTATATTTTGGATTAATTATATTTAATTGTTTGTTTTGAAGGTTGGTCAAATAAAGTTATGTTATCTTCATTCACTAATTATTGTATTTTATGCATGCATATTATCCCATGTTTTTATTTTTTCCTTTTGGTTTACAGATATCACTCTATAATTTCCAACTCCTTAAAATCAATTATTCCATTTTATTTCAAGTAAAATTAATATGTTTTGAGTTTACAAATCTTTTTAAAAATCCTAAAATAAGGCAATGTTCAGTATTTAGAAATTCGAGAAATGGTGCCTTACTATGCTGGGTTTCGATTTTTCGTTGGACTAAATATTTGGACATCCTTCTGAAATTTTTGACCTAAGAGCTTTTGGAAATCAAAACTCAATCGTGTTCTCAAAAGTATAAACGATCATGTCCTATCGTGCTGGATGTGATACTTTATACCTTTGAAACGAGAAAGTTTTGACAACCAACTTAAACCACTTAAATGTTTTAAAAGGAACCATATTTCAAATTTTTTGAAAAGACCCTAGACATAAGGACAACACTTAATCAGTTTGGTACCAGTTTTTGGGCGTAGTGAGGGTGTTAACCCTTCCTCATAGTAACCGGCTCCCGAACCCATTTTTTAAATTTACGTGGACCAAAATTGTTTTAAAATGTTTTATTAGGTGATCCAATCACACTTAAGCAAAAAGATTAGTGGTGACTCCACATTTAGTTTTAAAAATTCGATCCCCATTTTTTTCAAATAAAAAAATAGTTTCGACAAATGGAATCAGGAAGCTGATTCTTCCATCTATATTTCGAATGAAGAACACGAACCCATAAAGCATCCCTCCGAGAGATAAGATTAAACCTAATTTTCATAAGGAAAGAACTATTCTAATCTTGAAGATGCCGAAACCCAAGGCCTCCACGAGATCTAAGCTGACAAATGGACTCTCATCCAACCAAAGCAATTTTAGGATGTCTAATAGAGCTTTCCAAAATGAAATGCCTAGCAATCTTTTCAATCTCATCACACACCCCTTTCGGAACTAACAAAGACTGCATGAAATAGTTTGGGATAGCGAGAAGAACTGATTGGGCAAGCGTGACACGTTCCGCAAAAGAAAGTTTTCTGGCTTCCCAATTTTGAAGTTTACACCTCACTTTTTCAACTATAAAGTTCAGAGTACTTTTAGTAATACGATCATGAACGAGAGGCATCCCCAAATATCTCCCTAAATTTAGAACCTTCTGAAACCTAAAGAATTGACTAATATGATCACATAACTATCATTAACACCTTTGGAGAAATACATATTACTTTTCCTTGCACTGATCTTGTGTCCAGAGAAATCACAGAAGCGTTTAAGGATTTCCTTTAACAAAAGAGCTTGGTCCATCTCCTCTTTGCCAAAAATAACAAGATTATCAGCAAAAAAGAGATGAGATAAATACTGCCCTAGATAGCCGAATCGAATGCCACCTACCTGCTGTGATTTCAAAACGAATAAAATGGCCTAACCATTCCATACAAAGGATGAAAAGATAAGGCAATAATGGACATTCCTGTCTAATCCCCCTCACAGGCTTAAAGGACTGAGACGGAACTCTATTTTATAAAATCTGCATAGTAGATGAAGAAATAGCACCCATAATTACCTTTCTGAGGAACTCGGGAATCCCAACAGCTACAAGGGTCACATCAATAAAATCCCAGCTAATCATGCCATAAGCTTTCTTTAGATCAACTTAATGGCCATCCAATTTCTGCCAACTCTTCTACTACGCATCGAATGGATGACTTCTTGTGTATTAATGTTATTATCAAAAATATTACGACCAACATTAAATCCCGCTTGCAATATTAAACCCCGCTTGCTCAGGTGATATATAATTTGGAAACATGACTTTAAATCTATTGGCGATCACCTTCATCACCAACTTATACATAACTGTGCAAAGACTGATTGGCAGAAATTGACTGAAATCCTTCGAACGTTCCTTCTTAGGAATAAGCACAATTAACGTATTATTAATATCCTTCTCAATTTTATTACCAGCAAAGATTTCCTAAACCCACTCACAAACTGCCCCTTCAACAAAATCCAACTAATTTTGGAAAAAATTCACATGAAAACCATCACTTCTCGGAGCCTTTAACAGAGCCATGTCAAAGAGGGCCTTCTTGATCTCATCATTCAAAATCGGCTTTTTAAGGAAATCAATGTCTTTCTCCGTAAGGCGGGAAAATAAATTCATGGGAAGAGCACTCATGAGAGTAGGGATTTCACCATACAAATTCTCAAAAAACCTTGCTGCCTCATCACTGAGCATACTTAATATAACGACGTAAAAATTTAGCTTTGGTCGCTAATTGTGGCGATTTATTGAAAATTTGAAAATAAAATCTCGATTTTATAAAAAAAGGGGAGTCGCCACCGATCCTTTCTCCTAGGTGTGATCGGACACCTAATAAATCATATCTTTTGAAAAGACATTTATTTTTTTAAAAATGAAGGCCAAATTTAGGTCTACGTGAAAATCCGGAGAAAAATTAAGGTTCGTGAGTCGGTTACGCGCGAGGAAGGTATTAGCACCCTCGCGACGCCCAAAATTGGTATCTTATAAACATGTGTTGTCTTGATTTTCAAAAATACGAGTTCAATATAAGATTTAATCGTGATCCGATTGAAAAGACGAGAACTTTCAAATTTGATTTTTGAGAAGGATATACCGTTTTAACACGAGTCGATTGATGTTCACCCAACATAGCGATGAAATTGACGACTTGGTGTTAAACCGATATGTTGCCTCATGCATTGAAATTAATTTAGAAAACAAGAATAAGATTTTCGAAATAATGCAAAGCAAGTTGATATGAAATATAAATAAATAAAAGACAGAAATGCATTGAAGCAAGTAACGAACATGACAATAATATTAGAAACGATAAAGATATAACGTAATACTAGAATTGAACATGAAATGAAAACAATGAATGTATATACATAATAATATTATTAAGAATACGTACGTAAAATAATATATATATACACGAATAAAATAGTGTTAGAAGTATATGCTATAATAAAAACATAACTTGCAATGTTAAAATATATACATAATATATACATGAATAAAATGATCATTGAAAAATGTATATACGTGACATATATGAGAAACATAAACATAATAATATTAAGATAAAATGATAAGTGATAATAGTGAAAATCATAGGTATAATAATAAATATAATTGTATACGAAAATAATACTATATGTAAAATGTGTATACAATAATAATGAAATATATGTACATAAGGTCATATAAAAATATATAACAATAATACTAAAGTGTATACATAATATGTATGAAAACATAATATAGTATTAGAAATATATACATGATATATAAAAATACAATACTAAAAGGTATATATATGTAATATATAAAAATGCATAATAATAATGTTGAAAACACATAATATTACGGAAACATATACCTATATGAATTAAAGATATATACATAAATATTAAAACATATACTAATATTAATGATAATAAGAATAACATAAAAATATATACATGAGATGGTATAAAAATATAAATATTATGGTATTTAAAAATATATATGAAATAACAAAAGAAACATATAGCAAATGGCATAAAAAAAGTATAATATATATACACAAAATATACACAATATATACATACATTTAGAAATAATTGTGATATATATAAAAAAGCTATCCACACTCTACAAAATCGTACATATATATATTTTTTAATATATATATTAGAAATATATATAGTAATATTAGAAAATATATATAATAGTACAGAAGATATATGACTAATAATATTAAAACACATACATAATAATACATAAAAAATAATATTAGAAAGTATATGTACATAATATACATATGGAAATATAGATATAATATAGTATTAAAATAAAATAATTCAACGTTAGAAATATATATGATATGTACAAAATACATAAGTATATTAAATGCATATACATATAATAGATATATATATAATAAAACGTAAACTAATAATAATAATAATAATAATAATTAAATTAAAGTAAAATAACGAGAAAAAGGTAAAAAAAAGACTAAATTGAATTGGGAAACTAAATTTTGAGGCTAATTTAAAAGAAAATAAAGAGGAGGGATCAAAACGTAACTCGCGCGAAACCTAGGGGGACCAAGACAGTAAATATTCCCTACTATTAAAACGCTGCGCATTGAAAGGGACCAATTTATAAAACAGATTAAATTATAGGGCCAATCTGTAATCCAAGGATAACTTGATTGCCAAATATAAAATTTCAGAAGGACCAATTGCACAAATATACCATTGAGTTAAAAACACGCAGATCCTGAAGCGGGTTCGGGTCGAATCGGGTCGGGCAAAGTAAAACGACGTCGTTTTGAGGTTAAATGGCATCCCCCAAAACGACGTCGTTTTGGTGGGCTATATAAGGCCTAAAGTTGACAAAAAAATTCATTTGGTGAGGAGAAAGGAAAAAAAAAAGAGAGGGGGATGCCACCGCGTGGTAATGTTTTTTTTTTTTAGTTTTTAAAATATATATTTTATGTTTATATTAATAGATAAAAATAAGGAAATATGTATATATATATATCTGAAAATCGAAAAAATAGAAGAAAAATAGAAAGGTAACCTTTATTTCCGTTTGCTTTGGTTTTCCTTCGAATACTCACTATTGCTTCTGTGTTCTTGAATTGTTTTAGTCTCAATCTATGCTGCTTGTGAATATTAATGGTCACTGTTTTCTTATTTTTTCATTTGCCGAAAATTTTCTTTGTATTTTCAAAAAGAAAAAAAAATCCCCCATTACAGAACTTTCAATCGGCTTTTATAGCCTTTACATGTTGTTTTTTATATTTTTTGTTGATGTTGCGTGCTTTATTTGCTCTGCAGGTATGGCCAGTGCTGGAGGAGCAGGTGGGCATGGCAGACGTGACCGGTGGCAGAGGCAAGTTGGGGTAGTTGCGGCGCTGCAGGTTAGGGTTTCAGAAACATCGGTTAGTTAGGTCTGTTTGGGGCTACTTGGGTTTAGGTGGGTTTTTGGTTAGTGGGCTAGTAGGATTTGGGCTGGTGTTGAGTTAGATTTTAGGGTAGGGGTTTAATGGGTCAACCGGGCTTGGGTCTAGTTGTAAATGAGTTTGGGTAGGTTAATTGGGCTCCCGGGTTTGGGTTTGGAAATGTAAGTGGGTTTTAGTATATTGGGTCTTGGGTAGATGGGTTTTGTAAAATGGGTTAAGGGGTTTGGTTTGGGTTATTTTGTATCTGGGTCAAAATTGGCCTGTAACACTTAATTTTTAAACACTTAATTTTTCAATTTATCAAATAACACCTTAATTTAATAGTTAGTAGATTATTGATTTATGAATTTTAGTTTTTTTTTAGTGTAATAAAAAGTAAGATAAAATTAGTTTTCAAATGTTAAGTAGGCGTGATTGATTGAAAATTAATAATAATAAAGCGAGAGAAAATAAAATAAGTGACAATAATTTTATATTTTAATGCATAAAAATAAATCATGATAAATTGGGATGATAAAAGTAGAGGAAATAGGAGAAATGTATGCTATATTAAAATTATGTATTTTTTAATTTTAGGTCACGAGTTAACCCTTACACTATACTCATTTTCTTATTTTATTGCATAAATAATTTTTCTTATTTTGATATTTAAACTATTATTTTGTTATAAGTTTTAGTCCAAAAAATTAATGGTATATATGGCCTTCTTTTACACATTGCCAATCAATGCTTAGTAATACGATCAATAATGATTAGCCAATTGTCAACGACCACATTATCGATCATTGGTCACATAATTAATGATACCTGAAAAAGTCAAACATGTAGCTCGTTGGTTGGTTTGACAATTTTTTTTAATACCATTAATATTTTGGACCGAAAACTATAATGAGTAAGGTATCAAAATGGAACAAAAAAATATTTAGGTACTAAAAGAGAATATCACTGTAGTTCGAAAGCAAATTGTGATAGAAGCCATTTTTGATGAATTTATTTGTTAACTCTACTAAACAATTAATAAGAAAAAAATTACTTTTACTCTCAATTTTTCGTATTTCTTATCAAGCACACAAATAACGATAAAAAATTGTTTCTCTTTATATTTTTCTTATTTTCAATTTTCCTTAGCAAACATAAATAGGTCTACAAGTAAAATTATAAATACATCTTCAAGAACAAGTTTTTTCTGAACATACACATTTCAACATATATAAGCTCTTGATTAAGTTGATGTCATAAGTAAATTAGGTATGATTCAATTAGGAAAATTATCATAATGCTCTTTCATACTTAAAAATAAATTTTAATTTTCGAGTGTACTTTTATCTTTTTATTTAAAAAGAATAATAAATACAATCAGTGGGACTTGAACCCAAGTTAATGGTATTAATAAAATCTTAAATTATCACTCAACCAAAGATTTATTTTATCTTTTTACATTTTAATTTTATTATGCACACTATATTACCTCCATCAATTGTATATCTATACTTAAGGCTTCTTACTGAGTTAGTGCCACATGTTAACCAGATACCAACTCAGTTGGAAAAGAAATTAAAATGCCCTCACTATATGAAGTAAATTATATTATTTTGAAGGTATTTATATCATTTTATTTATTTTATATAAAAATAGAAAAATATATATATGTGTGTGTGCGCACCCGTGCATGTGTATATAAAATAAGATTTGAACTCATTTCTCTTTAATTTTTCTCATTTATACTTTACCATTCAACTAAAACCTTATTTATTATTTATATAAAATATTTGCAAATATGTTTGATACATAATTTTGTTTTTCACAAACATTGTGGGTATGCCATAATTTGAATTTTAATATTTAATTTTTCTAAAATAACTTTTTGACGTGTTATAGGAAAATGACTTTTTTTTAAATTACAATTTAAACTATATTTTTTTCATTTTAATTTCGTACATATTGCATGTGTCTTATTATTAGTTTCAAACGATATCTTTTATTATTTATTACATGTTATTTTCAAACACTATGTATTCTAAATATATGATTTCCATACGTATATGTGTGATAAAATTTCTAGCATTAATAATATGATTGATTGAGTTGGTATTACAAGTGAACTCAACACTAACTCAAGATTGATGACAGCACCATAATAAACAATTGGATTTAGTGCTTTTAATATGATGTATTTATATCTTTAAATTTTGTTTTACTCATAATTTAATATGTTATTTTCCATTTTAATATCGTATATATTTTATGTGTTATTGTTAATCAATTTTAATATTTATATTTCATTATTTTTAATCTAATATTATGTATTCTAAATATATAATTTTCACACGCGTACATAAATGAATAAAATTCAAATTGATGATGAATAACACCCTACCTTTTCCTTTCTAGATAGATGTTGAAGAATAAACTAAACAATAAATATTGAAAAGAAGAAACTCATTAATTCATTGAGATATGCAAGTTGTGGACACAATGGAAACCAAAACCCTAGATTAGATATGAAGAGGAGAAATTAAAATTTATATGCTTCATTCATAATTATTAGAGTTCAAATTTATCTATTTTGTTAAGCTAGTACAATAATTTTTTTTATAACAATTACTCGTTATAATAACATTCTATTATAATAGTTAACTTTTTTATAATAATTTTTCACTTATACTTATACTATCTATAGTTATGAAGTACGTTCTTTATTAAATTAGTTCTCTATAACAACATATGATCTTAATTTTAAGTAAAATTATAACTCTTTAATATAAGCAAACCTATTAATTATTATTTATTAAATTAAAATTATCTTAATTAAAATATTAGTTCAACAAAATGATTAATTTTCACTTGAAGAAATTTATTAATAATATTTTATTAAATAAAAATAATCTTCACTGAGTGAAATTAAATATATCAATTCCATGAACTATTAAGTTCCCTAATTAAATATTTTGCTATGAATTTGAAATATTATAAAGTTATAAATTGATTACTTAAATTTAATAATTCATGATTGTTATACATTGTCTAGCAAACCTTGTAGACTTTACAATGCACTTTGCGAACCTCAAAGTGCATCCATAGAGAGCTAAATGTGTATCTCTCAATGGAACCAACTATACTACGAACCTAGGGTTAGTTCACGAACATCAACTCAGTGAACTTTAGAAAGGAACAACTCCGCTAAGACTATGTGGGGGCATGTAGAGGCCCAAAGTAATTAATTGCTAGTCTTCCTATAACATCTCATCTTAGGACGTGATCCTAGGACGTAGTATCACTATTATTGCCAAGGGTATCAAATCAAATTTCCACGTTAGTAACTTCAAGACATGTATCCAAGTTTATTCCCCACTATAAAAGGGTCATGCATACAGGTCATACATATTCATGTACACACTCCTCCTTCCCAATTCCCTAACTGTCTTCAAAACTGAAACCACTCCCCAACCTTCACTTCATTCTTCCTCGTTCAATCATCTTCTTCTTCCTTTTGTTTATCTCATTAGTTAAGTACAATGATTAATTAATTAATTTGATAACTTATTGATTAATTTAACTTATTAGATTTATGAACTTTATAATTAATAATGTAAAATAAAATAAGCATAAAAACAATAATACAAACACTTGTTATATATCTTTTAATTTTATTTATTTAATTCTTATTTTCTTTCTTTTTTGAACTTAATTCTCACTTTCTTTATTTAATGAAAATTCACAACATAAATTTTATGGTAAGCTTACAACAATTATCTCTCCATAACAATATGTTGTTATAGGTATATAACAACCACCTCTCTATAACAAGTAAGATCTAAACATCCAAACAACATAAAACCATTCATTCTGGTTCTATATTTGTTTGAATAAAATGCTTAACCAATTTCATGCACCTAACCAAAAAATCCTTTCTTCTTCCAATTTTTTGTTATTCCCATTCATTACTCACGAGGAATTCTTCTCCTAATTATTTCCATTCTACCACTAAATAATCTATAAGAATTCACAAATCTAAATCAATTAATTATTCTAGAATAACATTTGTCTCAGTGGAAATTTTACGATTTCAAAATATATCGAAACCTTGAATAGTAAAAAAAATATAGGGATCTATATTAATAAATTTCAATTTTATGATTTTATGAAAGTTAATTTAAAAGAAGAAGTATTTAATGAATTAAAAACTCAAAATTAATTATTTTATACTAAGGAAATTGTGTTTTAATATATATATATATATATATTCAAATAGGAGTATGTATGATAATGGAAACTTTTAAAGTGGACCAATTATATTATATTACTATATTGTGATATTTTGCCAATGATTTGTTCATGTATTGTGTGCCAGCCGACTTGTTGTTGGTGGGATATACATACATCCATTCCAAACAAGACCTCCATGGGGCCATGCCACAACATTATTTTATAGGCATTTAGGACCTCAAAATTATTTGAGGGCTTAACATTCATATCATATTAATTATAAATATAATATAAATTTGGATAAATAAATATTTTTTAAAATGTTATAACATATTTTAATTATAAATATAATGATTCACACTAATGAATTTGGCAGCCAGCTCTTTATTTGTAATCATATTCTGTCTTTTATTTGCCTTTTCATAATTATCCACCCACTCGGCAGCCATTCATGAACCTGCTTTCCTATCATATCATATGTCTTTCTCTTATGTAATCCATCAATTCCAATTTGATGCAAATTTGATATTAGTGTTGAATTCTTATGTTGGATTTCCATTAAATTAAATTATATTTTTAAACACCTCTCAATATTATTTTTTTATTTATAAAATTTGAATAAAAAATCAAATTTCTTATCAAAATTATTGGTATTACTTTATGTCCACAGAACTAGTTAAAATTTTGACTAAAATAAGTATAATGAATAAAGGTATCGTTTTTATTAATATTAAAAATATTAGTAACTATTGTCTTTTTTTATTATTTAACCGAATAATTTGAGGGATTGATTTAAAAATAAAAATTAACTAATTTAATTAACTAATGAATATGGCAAAGAACAAAACAAGCAAATAAACGATTAACAACCAATAAGTGAAACAATACTCGAGAAATAATTCACCTAGATTTCATCTGTCACTATCAATCTAAATTACGCAATTTCTTTACTTAGTGACTTGGTCCATAGAAATTCCTAATTATGCTAATATCTCTTTCGAAAATAAGAGCAACTAACTCTAGGTTGATTAATTAAAATTTCTTTCTAATTAAAACTCTTATTATCGCATTAACTCGGGCTATGGATTCCCCTATTAGATTTGACTCTAATCCAATAGATTTATGTTATCATATTTTTGGGATTGCATGCAATTCCACTCAATTAAGCGAGATCTACGCTTAAATATGGTTTATTTAATCTCCGATTTAAGTACATCAAATATGGATAAATAATTTAGAAATAATAAACTAAGAAATTAAGCACACATAATTAAGAATAAAAAATAAGTATTTGTTACTTAAAATAAAAATCAAACGTAAGAATCCATCATAGGGTTCATCTCCCTAGGTATTTAGAAAATTAATTCATGCTTAAAAATAAAAACATTCAAGATACAGTATGTACACACCAATTTTGCCCAGGCCCATTTTAGCTTAAACCTAACCCACCTAAATTAAACCCACTAACTCAAAACAAGACCCAAACCCAACATTAGCTAAACCCATCAACCAACCCACTAACCCTAAACGAACCTAAACCCACTAAGCCCAAAACAATGCAGCCCAAAATTCTTTTAACCCTAGCCCACAACAATTAAAAAAAAGAAACTAAAAAAAACCCTAGGTCAGCCGCCCTAGCCTCTATCAGCCACCATACCGTCGCTCCACCTGCCACCATTGACCTCATCCACCTGCAACAGAAGTGATAGAAAGATTAAAAAAACAACAAGTTGTAAGAATGGCTATATAAAGCCACAAAACCACTTGTATTGACACTTTTAAAAAAAAAATCAATACGAAAAAATACTTGAAAACATACATCAAACACAAGAAAAGGAGAAAAAAAGAGATCAAACTAGAGATCCTAATATCAAACAGATCTCCAAAAACAGATTAAACAAGTTTCACGAAGGCAAAAGGTTACCTTTTTTTTCTTTTTTATTTATTTTCCTTTTATTTTCGAACCCATTTACATACATATATTGAAGTTTTCTCTATTTTCCTTAAAAAAAATCAATTACATATAAAAATATAAAAAGGAAAAAAGAAAAAATACCTTTTTTAAACTCCGGCCACCGCTTTCGGGGCCGGCTACGGTGGCCGACGGTGGCCGACGGTGGCCGGCGTGGCAGACGGGGACGGTCCGGTGACTGGACCAGAGGGGAAGGAGAGAGGGCCAAAGGGTGCTCTCAGTTTTTTTTTGAAGAAAAGAGAAGGAAAATGAATTTTTTTTTGCAAAAATTTGGCCTTTTATTAACACTACCAAAATGACGTCGTTTCATTTAGCTGCAAAACACCCCAAAACGACGTCGTTTTGAGGCGACCCGACCCAATCCGACCCGCTCCACTCAGGATCCGCGCTTTTTTCATTGGAAGGGCTAATTCGCTCTTAGCCCTTCCGCTTTTCTGCTACTTAGCAATTAAGTTTTTATGGATTCTTAATTTTGTCCTAAATTTACGCTTGGATTTCAATTTAGTCCTAGGTGGTACAACGCATTTTAGAGAGAGGGTTTATTGTCCGATTTGGTCCCTCCTTTTTGTTTGCACATTCGATTTGGTCCTTTCCTTCTTCATTTATTTTCAAATTCGCCCCGAACTTTCTGTTTCAAATTTAATTTAATCCCTTTTATTACTTGTTATTACTTTCATTACTATTATTATTTACACGTTATTATTATTACTTATTATTTTACTATAGTTACCTGATATATCATCATTATCATTATTATTATTTTACTTTTGTAACTTAATATATTAGTATTGTTATTTTTATTCTCATCGTCGTCATTAATATTATTATTATTATTATTATTATTAATGTATGTTTTTATTATATATGTATATATATGCATATATATTTATATATAATATTTTTATTTACTTTATTTTAATATTATTATATTATATTTGCTTTTTGTATTTCATTATTATTGCTAGTATTACTATCATTATCATTATTATTAACATATAGATATACATGTGTATTTTTCATGTACATATTAGTTTTTTCTACTATTATTACAAATATATTATTTCTGTGATTATATTATTAGAACATTATTTTTTATTATCATTTTCTTTATTGTGAATATTATTGTTATTTTTATTCTAATATTGCATTTTAATATTTGTCATTAATTGTATCATCCTTCGCAGTATTTACAAATTCCTATTGCATATGATTTTTTTTATGTTTTTAATAAATAAGGCAACATACCGATTTCAACACTAAGTCATTGATTTCATCGCTATGTTGGGTGGATATCATTGGCTCGTGTTAAAAACAAGACGTCCTTCTAAAAAACCAAAAAATTTTAATTCTCGTATTTCAAACGGATCGCGATTAAATATTAAATTAAACTTGTATTCTTGAGAATTAAGACAACGCGTGTTTAACAAGATACCAATTTTGGGCGTCGCGAGGGGACTAATACCTTCCTCGCGTGTAACCGACTCCCGAACCCTATTTTCCTTTGGATTTTTCGCGTACACCCAAATTCGGCCTTCATTTTTGTTCAAAAATATTTTTTTTTTAAAAGAGAGGATTTATTAGGTGCCCGATCACACCTAGAAAAAGATCGGTGGCGACTCCTTTTCTTTTTAAAACCGAAATTTCATTTTCAAATGTTTAAATAATCGCCTCAACTAGCGACCAAAGCGAAATTTATACGTCGCTACACAGTATAACCGAAAGAAATAAAGAAACTTATGATAGTCTCCTAAGAAATCAATGGGAGTCTTCAATCTTGACGGAAATCTAATTTAGAATCGGCTTCAATGGTGTTTTTCGAGTTATTTTCTTGAAAATTCTATAATGGCTCCCTTCTATCTTTTTATTTTTTTGTCATATATATGTCTTAGAATGCCTAAAAAAACCTAAAAATCATGATTTTTTGCTATTCAGAGTGCAAATCCGCGCAATCGACACGACCTACCATACGCTCGTATGATAGCTCATGTGGGTCACATGGTCGTGTGAAATGGGCCGGCTCGTATAGGTCCTATAGCTTGCTTTGATTTTTTAGTTTTTACTCGTTTTTCGCTCATTTTTCTCCCAAATGCTCTATTAGGCATCAAAACATAAATTTAAAGTATTAGGAGTATAAAATTCCCAATTAACGTCAAATTATCACCTAAAAACGCATTAAAAATGAGGTTAAAACATATTACTTTTAATACTTATCAATACTGTAAAAAGCTAATTGATGTAATTCTTTTATTTAAAGTAATTTATATTTGAGTATAGATAATAAATGAAAAGAAAAAGTTATCTATAAATAATAAAACCATCTCCTTTGATAGCCATTAGGAGTAAATAGGGGTAGTTTAGGTATTATAAAAAATTAGTAGAAGTAATTTAGGTATTAAAATTTAATAAAGACAATTTAGTATTTTGAAAAATAATTAATTTTTATAATTTTTAAATTCTATTTTTGCATTTAAGTTACTTGTGTTTTTTTTTATTTTGCTACTTAATGTTCAAATATATTTTTTTAACAAATTTAAATTTTATTTTTCTATTTTAATTATTTGTGATTAATTTCTACTTAATGATTAAATAATTCATTTATGTCTATTTATCCTCAAAAGTAGAGGGTTTAAATTTCTGAAAAAAATAGGAGGATTAAAGTATATTTTAGCCTTCAAATTTATACTCCATAATTTGAGATAAACGAATAATCAACCTAACGCGAAGCATGAAAATCATTTTAATTTTCATTGAAAGAATGTTAAAAATGTGAATTTGGTTAGACATTTTTATAATTAATTTAATTATTAATTTTGTTTGAGATGATGAGATAAGTGGATGAGGTTTTGTTGGTCCCAAAAATTAGTCAATCAACAATAACAAGGGGTGAAATTAAAAAATCCCTTAAGAGTCGAAATTAAATTGTAATTTTTACGGTAGAAAAATATAATTTTATCATTTGAATAGACTATATTTTTATAATTTTTAAAAGATTAAATTAAATTTTTATATTTTTAAGTTTAATCAAAGTGTAATTTTATCTTTACTAATTTAAAATTTAAAAAAAATTTAAAAAATCATATGAAAAAAATTTGCTATTCTCCCCTTGTTTCGCTATTGACAATGACTCACATTAATTAACACTACTGATTTTAAGCTAATGAAATCTTTCAGTTCACTCAAATTGCACAACAAATCAATCATGTTTATTTTAAGATTCATTTCGATATTTTCAAAATTCAAATACACGATTTCTTTTTAAAAATATAATGTAATTTACTATTGGATATAAAATACCTATATTTTTAAAGTTTATTTTAACACTCATTGATATTATCTTAAATAATTTATTTTTTATTTAAAAGCTCAAATTTTAAAATCCGATTAAGTTCCTGACTTTGATATCTATCTGCTTGCACCAACCAGACATAGGAAGAAGGCACCAAACCCATTAATTAAACATGCATTTTGGAAGGAAGGAACAGCCATTAGTTATGTATTATCACATTTGGACCCCTTCTTTCTTTCTCTTTTATGGTTCCAGCTGTTTACAACTTCGATTCACTCAATGTCCCGAGGGAAACACATTGCACGAAGCTTCCAAACAACCCCTCTCTACTCTGTTTCACCAAATCCTTCCCCCCTGTATAACCACCCTCTATCACTCCCCCATTTCAAACATCAGTAATCTAAATTACAATACAAACCCACCAAAATAATGACCACTTCGTTGCTTCTATCTCTTTTATTCAGCTTTGTAATACTTGCTTCAGCAGCCAACTTTAACCAAGACATCGATGTTACTTGGGGTGATGGCAGGGGCAAGATTCTCGAAAACGGCAACCTTCTCACTCTCACCCTCGACAAATTCTCCGGCTCTGGTTTTCAATCCAAGAACCAATATCTGTTTGGGAAAATTGATATGAACATTAAGCTGGTCCCAGGCAACTCTGCCGGCACTGTTACCACTTACTATGTAAGTTTTATCATCATACTTGTCTCTTATTTATATTACAACTCCGTGCTGATATGTGGGGTGACAATTGCAGCTTCGTTCGGAAGGGTCAACATGGGATGAAATCGACTTCGAGTTCTTGGGGAACCTAAGCGGAGACCCATACATAGTCCACACCAATGTATATACACAAGGCAAAGGTGACAAAGAGCAACAGTTCTACCTTTGGTTCGATCCCACCAAAGACTTCCACACCTACTCCCTTCTTTGGAACCCTCAACGTATTATGTATGTCTTCTTTTACAGCCACCCCCCTTCCTTTTTAATTTTACAGTTTCGATTATTTTCATTATGTTTAATTGTGATTCTTTTGAATGTTCACAGCTTCTCTGTTGATGGGACTCCGATCAGAGAGTTCAAGGACTTGGAAACGACGGGCGTTGCGTTCCCAAAGAGCCAGCCGATGAGTGTGTATTCGAGTCTTTGGAACGCCGATAATTGGGCCACTCGAGGTGGTCTTGTTAAGACAGATTGGAGGAAAGCTCCTTTCACTGCTGCTTACAGGAATTACAAGGCTGATGCATGTGTCTGGTCCTCCGGGAAATCATCATGTTCCTCCACCTCGCCCTTTCAAAATTCATGGCAATCGCAAGAACTGGATATAACGAGCCAAGAAAGGCTGAAATGGGTTCAGAAAAATTACATGATTTACAATTACTGCACTGACACCAAGCGATTCCCTCAGGGACTTCCTAAAGAATGCACTGCTCCTTAACAGGGATTTTAATTTAATTTGTTATACCAGAGATTTTATTGATTAAATTGTGATTAAAGACAGTTATTTGGAGAAAATTTTTCTCCATTTGTAATGTATAATATAAGCTCAATAATAATTATTTAATATCATTTCGACATATTATTTTAATAATATATTTTACCTAAATCTTAAACTTTGGATCTTAAAACTTAAATCTTGGACATTAAATATTGAACTCTAAACACTAAAACCATAAACTTTAAATTCTAAATTTTTTATTTTCAAACCTTAGACCCTAGATTCAAAATTCAAGATTGAAGATTAAGAGTTTAGAGTTTAAATTTTAATTTAAAAAAATTATCAAAATGATATTTCAATAATAAAAAATAATATTAAAATGACATTAAATAATTGATACTTACTATAAAATGATGTGACGTTTTTATTTTATATAAAATTTTCCGTAAATGTTATATTTTTAAATATTATATTAGAACTTTTTGACATAATTTATTAATTTTTTATTAAAAGTCAACACATCTGACTTGCATAGAATACGGAGATCTCTATACTGCAATAATATAAGCTCAAAATTTAATTATTTTATACAAAGAAAATTGCATTTTAAATGCAAATTTAAGTGGGCAAAATATATATATATATATTCGAATTGGACTGTGTATGATAATGGAAACTTTTAAAGTGGACCAATTATATTATATTACTATAGTGTGATATTTTGCCAATGATTTGTTCATGTATTGTGTGCCAGCCGACTTGATGTTGGTGGAATATACATACATCCATTCCAAACAAGTCCTCGGTAGGACATTCCACAGCATTATTTTATAGGGATTTAGGTAGATCTCATCCCACCGTTCAAAAATTGAAAAGGTTTAAGTAAGAAAAAAAAATGATGTTTGTTTTTTAAACGGGTTAAATTTTGGGTAAGTTTTTCTTAACTCGAGCTTAGTTCGAATTTGTAAAAAAAAAAAATTTTGCTTTTTGTTGTTGTTTCACTACTTTTGCTGCTATTTTGTTATTGTTTTGGTGTCATCTCACTATTATAATATTACTATTTTGTTATTATTTAGATATTATATAACTCTTATTTTATAGTTACTTTTGCTACTATTTCTAAATGTATTTGCTTGCTAAGTTGCACCTATATTAGTGTTATTTAAGTATAAATAATTTTTTAATTTATTTTTAATTTGTTGGAAAATATTTATTTTAATGTTTTTAGTATATTATATTTTTTAAATTTATTTTTATATGAATTTAATAATATAAAAAATTAACATGGACGAGTCGGGCTCAAGTTTTAACATTTTTATCTGGACCAAGCTTGGACAAAATATTAAGCCCATTTTTTGGGCCGAACCGAACTCAGGCCTAGAAAACACACCTAAAATTCTATTGAGACTGACCAGACACGATTCATGATCACCTGTACATTTAGAAGCTCAAAATTATTTAAATTAACTATTTTAGAAAGTGACCCGACATGACAATAATAAAAAGTATTTGAAGTATGAAAAAATGAAAAAAAATATTGATGTAGTTGTAAAATATTTAAGATATTGTTGAAATGGATAACCATAAAAAAATTTGGTTTCAAATAGCGTTAGACTATTAACTCAACCCTTAAATAGTATAGGCTTAAAGATACAAAAAATCCTCAAACTTTTTCAAAAAAAAGTAATTAAGCCCATACCTTTTTTTACACTCGATTGGGTACTTGAATTTTTAAAATACATCAAAAATACCCTCAAACTTAAAAAAAAACAATTAAACCCATGCTTTTATTAAAAATTAGAAAAATATTAAATATTTAAAATTAGAAAAAAATTATAAAATTTTATAAAGTCGTAAGAAAATTATAAAAAAAGTAAAGAAATATAAATTTCGTAAAAAAAATTTATAAAAATTATCGTACCCAAAGAAACATTTTATAATTTTTCTATAACTTTTATGGATTTTTATTTATTATTATTTTTCATCACATGTCACATTGTGTTGTGACACGTGATGACTTTAATTGAAAAAACTAGAGGTCGTTAACTTTAACGATCAACAGTTAAAGTTTATTGTTAAAGGGATTTTTTGATGTATTTTATAAATTTTTTTATGATTACTATAAAATTTTACAATTTTTTTATTTTTTACGATTTTATTAAAAGTTAATATTTTTTAAAAAAAATTCTAATTTTTAATAAGAGCAGTGGCTTAATTGCTTTTTGAAAAACTTTAAGGGTCGTTTTGATGTATTTTGAAAGTTCAAGTACCCAATTGATTGAAAAAAAAGCAGGGGCTTAATTACTTTTTTTAAAGAAGTTTGAGGGCCTTTTTTATTTATTTTGAAAGTTTAAGTATTCAATTGAGCGCACACAAAAAATATTTAATTACTTTTTTTTGAAAAAATTTGAAAACTTTTTACACAATTAAGTGAGTAGTATATTATAAATTATTGTTATATTATGAACATTGTAGCTAGTGGGAAACACAAAATTCAAACGTGATGCATAATGTAAATGTATGGTTTTAAAAATTAAAGTGGGAAAACATGTGTCCTTGTCTATTAATTTAGATTGTAGTAGTAGTAGGTAAAGCTGCATGATTGAGATTTGCACATCTCTAGTCTATCTTTGTATATAATATATACTATAAACTTACGTTATAAATGAGCTTAATGCCATCTTTTAATAATATTATCATGTGTATCTATTAAAGATAGGTTCACTTTCATACAAATTTTCTTACAAGAAAAATCTGTTTGAAAGTAACATAAAGTTGTATAAATTTATTGGGAAATTTTTATTTGGTGTAATTATATATGATGAGGTAAATTACGAGGTTCAGATTGAAGATGGTTATGACTTTGACTGTGATTAGAGTTATCTTTAGGGGCATCATCATGCATAGTGTTTTGACAGTGTTTTGACGGGGAAAGTAATTTCTAATTATGGAAGCTTAGTTAACTTTAGCCTATAAGTCCCCCTCTAACATTGCACCCATTTCCTTCACAATTTCATCGTCAAACCCATTATTACATTTGATACTACTTTCCACCCAAACAAACACAATTTACAGCTTCTTAAGTTATTTAATCACAACGAAGCAATGGTTTCTTCCATTTTCAGAACAAATTATCTTCCTTTGCAGCAATACCAAGATGGATATAATCCCATTTATCGCAAGGTGTGTCTTGTTGGCCAAGTTTTCATTAGTTTTACATTGATGAACACTCACAGTGTGTACTGATATTATTGCAGTTTCGATCCAATGGAGTTGCAGTAGCACAGCTGGAAACGGGGAATGCTAATAATGAAAGGAACACCATGGCTAAACGAGGCCAAGAAGCAACACAAATCAAAAGGTTACTTAACTTCTCAGGAGAAAAACCATCTACTCCACTTCTTGATACCATAAACCATCCCATTGATACGAAGAATCTTTCCATCCAGGTAAATAATTAATTACTATACTATTAGCTATAATTCTGTGATGTACGAAGCAGAAAACAATGTATTTACTCATTTAACACTATAGGAGCTTGGGAAATTAGCTGATGAACTACGAGAAGAGGTGGTTTATACAGTGTCAAACACTGGTGGGCATCTCAGTGCAAGCCTTGGGGTGGCTGAACTAACAGTGGCACTTCACCATGTTTTCGATACTCCTAAGGATAAGATTATTTGGGATGTTGGGCATCAGGTAATAATGTTATGTTGTCTATTGTCATATACAGTTAGCTCCATTGATGTATGATGGGTTATTCATTATTGACATACTGAATTTCGGTGTTTGCAGTCCTATCCGCATAAGATTTTAACTGGTAGAAGATCCAGAATGCATTCGATTCGACAGACATGCGGTTTAGCAGGGTTTCCGAAAAGGGAAGAGAGCATTCATGATGCCTTTGGAACTGGACATAGTTCCACTAGCATTTCTGCTGGATTAGGTACTTGTTCGAAGCTCTTCGTCATTGTTCAGAATAGTATTCGTTATTACATCTGCAACCACAGTAAATGCAAATTAACGTAAGCTGATAATGGTGGGATGCTTTATTGCCATTTTTGTAGGGATGGCAGTTGGGAGAGATTTGTTAGGGCAGAACAATCATGTAATTGCAGTAATAGGTGATGGAGCAATGACTGCTGGAATGGCTTATGAAGCACTCAACAACGCTGGTTATCTTGACACTAATCTCATCATCATCTTGAATGACAACAAGCAAGTTTCGTTGCCGACTGCCACAATCGACGGTCCAGCTCCACCAGTTGGAGCTCTTAGCAAAGCTTTAACAAAGCTGCAATCAAGCAGGGAGTTTCGTCAACTACGCGAAGCTGCAAAGGTGTCTAAATTTGGCTATGCGAACCTAAATACTTCACTATGATAACTAGGCAAACTGGGTTTATTTAAGTTGTTTTGACATATTGACAGGGTATCACAAAGCAAATAGGTGGACAGACACATGAAATCGCTGCCATATTCGATTCCCACATGAGAGGAGTTGTTGGTGGTTCAGGGGCTAGCCTATTTGAAGAGCTAGGACTATACTACATGGGACCAGTGGATGGCCATAATGTAGAAGACCTTGTTTATGTGTTAAATGAAGTTAGATCAATGCCAGCCCCAGGGCCTGTTCTCATTCATGTCATTACCGAGAAGGGAAAAGGTTATGCCCCTGCTGAGATTGCACCTGATAAAATGCATGGTAATTACAATTCGGCACTACCTAAGCGGGCTCGAAGTAAATTTCGTCCTAGTAGAGTTTAACACGGGTGTTTTACTTCTTCGTGTAGGGGTTGTGAAATTCGATCCCCAGTCCGGAAAACAAATGAAGAACAAGTTAGCAACACGATCGTATACTCAGTACTTTGCAGAGTCCTTAATAGCTGAAGCAGATGAAGATGATAAAATAGTGGGAATCCATGCCGCCATGAGTGGAGGAACTGGACTTAATTTATTCCAAAAACAATTCCCAGACCGGTGTTTCGATGTCGGTATAGCCGAACAACATGCTGTTACTTTTGCTGCTGGTCTAGCTTCTGAAGGGCTCAAACCATTTTGTGCCATTTACTCTTCATTCCTACAAAGAGGATTTGATCAGGTAATTCCAAGTTATAAGCTAACTTCAAAGTAATGATGTGATCAGAATCTGATAATAACAAAGAGTTCATTGATTGCAGGTTGCCCATGATGTTGATCTTCAAAAGCTACCAGTAAGATTTGCAATAGACAGGGCTGGCTTGGTTGGTGCAGATGGACCAACACATTGCGGCGCGTTCGACACTACTTTTTTGGCATGTTTGCCTAATATGGTGGTAATGGCACCTTCGAACGAAACTGAGCTCATGCACATGGTGGCCACGGCAGCCGCCATCGATGATCGTCCTAGCTGCTTTAGGTACCCTAGGGGCAATGGCATTGGCTCCGTTCTCCCACCAAACAACAAAGGAACACCATTACAGGTACATCAATTTTATCCTACTACATCTCTTTAGTTGAAAACAGTCATACGTTGTTAACTAGAAATTCAAAAATGTTCAGATTGGGAAGGGAAGAGTACTAAGAGAAGGAAGTGGCAGGGTGGCGATTTTAGGGTATGGAACAATCGTACAAAGTTGTATGAAAGCAGCAGAGCAACTACAAATGCTCGGCATCTCCACAACGGTGGCGGATGCTCGTTTTTGTAAGCCAATTGACGGAGATTTATTAAGACAACTATCTCGAGAACATGAGATATTGATCACGGCGGAAGAAGGATCAATCGGAGGGTTTAGCACCCACGTCTCTCATTTCTTGTGCTTGAACGGACTACTAGATGGCAAGCTTAAGGTAACACTATCATCCATTAATGTACAGTTAGTGATAACATAGGTTAATATCTAAGCTAGTAATGAAAATTGAAGATTTTGTATGATTATGGCTCTAACATCAATGTTAAATGGTGCAGTGGAGGCCAATGGTGCTACCAGATAGATACATTGACCATGGATCTCAAAGTGATCAAATTAAAGAGGCAGGGCTGAGCTCAAAGCATATCGGCGCCACGGTTTTATCACTACTAGGACAAACCAGGGGAGATATGTAAAAGAAAATGTATAATATAAGGCAATTAGAGTTCGATTCATAGGTACACTTGTATGATAGTTTAGTGTATGTGTGTGGTAGGTTTACCTGTGCGTGTAAGTGAATGTTTGAGATGATTGTATTGCATTAATATATACACGTGGCTAAAATGTTTTTGATAATTCTTATAATTGATAATTCTTATAAGTGTTCTTCACACTCTCGATCTAACAGAGATTTATCTCAAATTAAATACAAAAAATTTAGATATACGTAAGTTTATGAAATTAATAAATTTGCTTTTAAAACTTTGCGAAATTATAATATATTTATCAACAAGTGTTCGGTGCAATGGTATTGCACTCTTAGGAAGAGAATTCAGGTTTGAATCCTATAGACAACATCATTAGGAGGGGTCAGTCATGCAGGGGTAAAGCCAAAAAATTTTTTTAGGGAACGAAATTAAATTTTAATTTTTACAATATTAAAAATATAATTTTACTATTTTAATAGCCTATATCTTTATATTTTTAAAGGATTAAATCAAAATTTTATATTTTTAGGGGGCCAAAGTGTAATTTCACATTTACTAATTCAAAATTTAAAAAATTTTAAAGGGTATAAATGAAAATTTTTTTATTTTAGGGGAGACCAGGGGCTCTGCTAGTCTCCCTAGGAACGCCCCTGTAGTCACAAACCCTCAAAAAAGTAGTTTTCATAAACCTTACAACTAACATAAAAGATACCTTAATTATACGAAAAAAAAGATTTGAATTTTCAAATTTTATTTTTAAATAATTATTTATTCAATTTTTTGCTTATCAGCCTTTCTTATATTAGGTTTATAAATATTAGATAATGACATATCCCGTTTGTGAGTCAAAATAATTATGTAACAAATCTATTAAAACTTGGTACAAAAATTAAATATGAATTTAGTCGAAATGATAAGGTCGAGACAATTAAAATTATGATACCTTGGGGATAAAATCTCATAGTTGACATTTATATGTATATATATATTTAGATTTATCAAAATATAAAAAGATATAAATATCCTTAAAATAATATTTGTTATTTTATAAAATGAAGGGGTATTTGGTAATTTTCTAACTACGTTAAGCTTTAATATATGGTAGGTTAAATTTTGCTATTTGTCCCTATACTTTACAAAAGTTGTGAATTTAATCATATATTTTAATGTAGTCAGTTTTTAGTTTCTGTACTTTTCAAACTATTAAATTTATTAAGTTAAGTTCTGCTACTTTTAAATTTTGATACGACAAACATAGTATCATATGTATAATATATCATGTCAGTTTGTTATATCCACCTATTATTTAATAAAAATCTAGTTAATGTATTAACGGTTGGTGTTTTTGTCAGAATTGAAATTTCAAAATTCAAAAAAGTATAGGGACTTTGAACGGTCCAATTGGAAAATACAAACTAAATCTACAACTACATACATTGTACATGGCTAGAGATTAATTTAACTGAATCAACTTAATTACTATTGTTTGGGTCAAGACTTAAAATATGAAACTTACAAGGACTAAAAGTGATCAAATTAAAATATAAAGATTAAATCCATAAGTTTTACAAAGTTCAGGGACTTATTGCAGAATTTAACTTATATAGTATAGATACAATCTTAAGTCACATTTTAAATTATTTTCTCAAATAAAATGAAAAAAAAAGGAAGCAAAAATAATGTCATTTCCAAAATTGTCCTTGACCTTAAAGACAAAAACAACGACACGGTTGGCCGACCCATTTGCCCGCCCTGTCAGGCACTCTAAATTTCTGACAGTGACTTTTGTAGATTTTTGTGCCAAAATCTCTCTTATGGTTCCGAGGGTAAACTTGTCCAAATCAAACCAATATTATTTACCTATGAATCTATGCTGTGTTAGCTAATATATATATATCTAGATTTTTTTATTTTAATTAAATAAATATTTTTACTTCTATCATATTCAACAAAGTAAATAATTTTATAGAACATTAACATATATTTCGTACTTATTTAATTTTTCTAATATTTAATTATTAAAAATAACTTTAATTTTAAAACAAATAAATGCTTTTTTTTGTTTGAGACATCCAATATTCAATAATTACAATTAGCCCCAAATAAATAAGAAATCCAGTAATATCAAACTCTTAAATAGGGAAAAAAATTTTCCTCAATATTGTTTCTCTTGTTTTTAATAATTTTTATAAAAAGTATACTTAATTATAAATAATGTCGGGTTTTTTTAACAATCTCATTATAGGTTCTAATTATATCTTTTTTTAACATAATATTTAGAACTACCCTCAATCCATATATAGGAGGATAATGTACTTCTGTGCATTTGAATTCACGTCCTCCTATATTGGCAACATGTCAATGTTAATTGAGTTAAGACTTAATCGACTAAATAATTAAAGTAAAAATATATTAATCAATACCTTGAATTAAAAATTAATTATAAAATTTAAATAAATAATAATAATAAAATTACCAGTTTTTTTTCATATTCTTTTTAATTATTTGTTTTTATTTAATTTGTTTTTTTTTGCATTTTAAAGTTTGGATACGAAGGTATTTTTATAATTTTTAATTCTTCAAAAGAAAAATAATATTAATAATAAAAAGACAATTATAACCTTTTCCTTAACTGAAGAGGCAACAAATTAAAAGATGGTCCCAAGGAAAGATACCAGAAATTGTCATTTTCCAACTTTAAACAAAACATTAATTTATTATGGGACATTGTGGTATGGTAATGCTACCTTTTTTTAGGGATGTCTAAAATATCTAATCCTAAACCTCAATAATATTTGGTGATGGATTTAAATAATTTAATCAATTCTAGATTGAGTTTAGGATAGAGATTCGAATGTGTTAAAACGTATTATTCTCCTATTTATGGGTTGGGGAGCAGCTATAAATAGTTTCAGGCGTCAAAAAGATCAAATATGATCAGAAAATAAAATGAGATTGTTAAAAAAAAAACTAATTTGATCAATTAAATTGGTATATTCTATGAAAGTAGTTGATGTGATTACGTATAATAAATTAAAATTTTTAAAATGTTTCACAACCGTTTTTTAGAGTTAATTACATTGGGTATACTCAAACGATGATCTTCATTTTAAATTAGCTTTCAAATTTTAAAATTCTAATGACATCTTTAAACTATTGAAATTATATCAATAAGGTTCTTTCGTTAGTAAAATTGTTAATTTAATCGTTAAATTAGACGTCATACCTCATGTGAAATAATTTAAAATGAAAATTTTAAAGAAAACTGAATATTGTGAGAATGGATGATGTAAAAATTTTGGTTTTAAGATTTTCGTAGCTTTTATAGCAGTTTTATTGTTCACTCTCTCTTTTTTTCGGTTTTACTTCATTTTTAGTTTTAACTTCTAAAAGTTGTGTGACAACATTTTACTTTTCTTTAAATTTTTTATTTTAAATTATGTCATAAAATTTTTCATTCGACAATTAAATTAACGATTTTAATAATGGAAGGACTTGTTGTAACATTGATAATTTAAAGATATAATTAGAAAGCTTTAAAGTTTAGGGACCGATTTAGAATGAGAGACATAGTTTAGGGATGCCTATTGCAACTAACTCTTATGTGTACGAGGAATTTCCAATTTTATAAAGTATATTTAATTAAAACGAAGTAAATTGATGAGAGATAATTCAATCTATGATTTAATTGAAAAAGAAAATAGAACTTTTAACCTGGGTAAAAGAAATTAAGTTATACAAAGTGTTGGGCAGGGGATGGCGGTATTTCACAATGTAGCTAGTGTAGAGAGACACTAAGAATGATAATTTTAAAGGGTTAGAGGTGGTATTTGAGGTGAGTGTGGGTTGTAAAATTGATCTTGTTGCTTTCTTGCCTTGGTGTTGAGATGAAGTATTTATAGAGAAATGACAACTTGGTGTGTATCCCAACCATCAAACGTTTTACTTTATAAGAATACAGGGTAGAGTGACCAATGCCAAGTAGAAGCACCATTGGAGTTGAAGCGAAGGGATTATGTAATATGATTGGACGAAGTCTCGTTAGGCTTGAAGAGGTGATAGATTGGCAAATACCAAAAATGGATTCTTTCTTATCCCCCCTTATGTGACGTGGGCTTTGGAAAAGCAAAGGTAAGAATATGTTCTTGGTGAGTTTATAAGATCTAGCTTTGTTACGTTTTATTTTTAAGAGTAGGCGTTGATTGATTTGGCGAAAGGTGATATGATAAGAGTATAACAATTGCCCTTTAGATGAAAGACGGATTATAAGTGACTTGAGTTGAGTTAGATTTCTAGAGATGCTCTTGGAAGTTTTGGTAAGGCCCAAAGAGATTTTAAAGTGTCATGATTATTTCCCTAATCATTGTACCCTTGTATTAAATGCTTCTGAATGTGTGTTTATCTTCAATTGAGGCTTTTTAGCGTTGTTCCTCCTAGGTGCTACTTTAGTTTCTTATCTAGATACCTATAAACAAGACTCTTTTGGGATTTCAGGATCCTTATTTTTTCTTTTTTCCCCTCTCTACATCTATTCTTGTTTTGTTATTTTTGTTGAGAAATTCTTTATTCTTATCTTTCATCATTTTACTTTTGACATATTATGATGCGAAAATCCAAGATATAGACAAATAAGCAAAAAAAAAAAAGAATTTAAGTGATTAAATGAATATCAAAAAAGAAAACAAAAAAATACTTGTAAGTTTATTGGGAAGATTAAAATCACAATTTTCAAGATCTTAAAATTTTAATAGATTTAAGTACACTTTCGCATTTAGTCTTATTTTTTATTTATTATTTATGATCGGACATGACAGATTTAATTTGTTAAGTTTTATATCAAATTTTGTTTTACGGTGCTAACATTTTGGTGCTAACATTTTGTCTAAAGAAGATCTAACACAATAGTAATTACTATTGTAGTGGATGGCACCTGTTAGCATTAATGAAATGCTTCCTTCATTCGTGTGGCAACTTTCTACATTTTCATTGTTTCCTATTTTATTCATGTTATGCTTTTGTTAAGTTTTATATCAAATTTTGTTTTACGGTGCTAACATTTTGGTGCTAACATTTTGTCTAAAGAAGATCTAACACAATAGTAATTACTATTGTAGTGGATGGCACCTGTTAGCATTAATGAAATGCTTCCTTCATTCGTGTGGCAACTTTTATATTTTCTTTAATAGAAACTTTCCATTGATCACAAGAATGCACGTTCTTTATGCCTAAATAGGTTATGGTAGTCCTTTATACAATCTGCTTAGTTTTGCTTGGCAATTTTATTATAAAGTGGATATTGTAGTGCGAGATAAAAAATAAGTTAAATACATTGTATTGCATCTTATCGCCTATCCAAATCTATAAATGGAAGGATAATGCACTTCAACATACTTGAACCCACGTCTTTATGCATTGACAACAATACACATGCCAATCGAGTTAATATTCAATCGACTTGACTTTGTCATTTTAAATATTTTTTTATTTTTTACAACATTTATCACATTTATAAATACAAATATTAATTTTACTAAAATATTTGTTTAAATAAATTTACTTGATAAAAGATTATCATACTTATAAATTAGAGTTATGATTCTATTAGAAAACTTTTATTAAATGAATTTATATAACAAATAAAAATATTATATTAAAGATGCATCACTTAGGTGAATCATCAATAGTGGCATCTTAGCATTGCTATTGTCAAATTATTTTAACGACAAATTCCGATCAACTAATTAGACATTACCAAAGATGCATCACCTAGATCAATCATCAATACTGACAACTTAGTATTGCTATTGTCAGATTATTTTGATGACCAATTACAATCAACCAATTGGACACTACCCAAGATTCACAAAGGACTCTCACCACATCAGCAATGCACGAAAACCAAATCTCAAATAGCTTATCTTTTTCTCCATTATCTTGAAGTCTAATCTTGTATTCAATATTACACTACTCTATATTGACAAAGTCCTTCAACAATAATTCTCAATAGATCTAGCGACACACTTACCTCAATAGTTCCCATATATGCACCATAACACAACTAAAAAAAATTGAAAAACTAACGAAAACGACACTAAAAACAAAGTGAAAGTAAAAGAAATTGGACAAAATCTCCATAAATTAGCAAAGGGAACTATGAACACTATCACAATTTTGAGATAAAGCAAGGCAAACTTTTATTTATACACATGCTTTCAGTTGGTGATGTCCAATAAATTTCTATTGCCACAAGAATCACCTTAAAAAGAAAGTTGGAAAAAAAATTAAAAATAAAAGTTGAAAAAAAAATCAAAGTAGGAAAAAATTTGAGGTTGAAAAAGAAAAAGGCAAACAAAATTTTGGAAGATAATTGAGATGTGCTTAAACCGAAGAAAGTTATAATGCGATGCCCCCCCCCCCAAAAAAAAGTTATAATAAAGTATCTAATTGTAATTGTTAAAAGCATAAATTTGAACATGCAATCTAAAAAAATTATTTTACTTTATCAAATATCGAAGTTATTCTATAATTAGGTACTCGAATTTGATTTTTGTTTTCTCTAATATGGTATCCGTGTTATTTTCTTGGTCCAATTTGACAAAAATTATATATTTTGGTACTCAAAAATAACAATGTTAACTATTTAGTGTTTAATTCTAGTTTTAGGGTTGATTTGATGAAAATTAATTGCTAATACAATATGTGATTTTAATTCATGTTTTCAAATCTGAATTAAACACTAAAAAATTAATGTCGTTATCTTTAGGTACCAAAATATATAACTTTTGTCAAATACAAGTACCAGATTGAACATGAAAATAACACGGGTACCATATTAGAAAAAATATCAAACTTAGATACTGAATTATGTATTCAATATTTTATTAGTGATTCAATTAATAATATTTTTATATAAATTAGTTTACCAAATAATTTGAGACTTGTATTAGTTTTATAATCTTTTAAATTCTTGGCTCCAAATCATCTCATGAAAATCAATATTATTAAAACCAAATTGAATTGATCGATTAAATTGAAAACCAATAGTATATCAATTTCGAATAGATTTGTTCATAGATTGGATTACCTATCTAGGCCCGAAGGTTCGCCCGAAATTTGAGACGGTTTGGGCAAAAATATTATACTCAAAAAATAGGTTTGGACAAAAAAATTAGGCCTGTTTAAAATATGGGTTGGGCTCGAGCTTAAACATTCAAGGCTCGAGCCTGGCCTAACCCATTTTAAGTTTATATTACTTTATATTATATTTATATATTATGTAATTTAGAACACATTACAAAAATAAATATATACTAAATATATAATACTACTCTAATGTAAACATTAAAATAATATTAAGATCACTATATAAAAAATTTTCAATAAATAAAAAAATATAAAATTATTAAATATTAAAATAATATAATATAAATATTAAAAAAAAAATAATATGGGCGAGCCTAAAAATGAGTTTGGGTTAGTCTTTTGTGAATATAGGAGAGTTTAGGCAAATTTTTAAGTCTAGATTTCGAGTAGAGTCGAGGTTGGACAAATATGAAGTATGTTAATATCATGCTTAGATCCGACTTGAATTCGGTTTGACCCAGCCAATGAACACCTAGTTTTATTTTTAAAAATTTAATTGAAATCGATGAGAACAAAAATGGGTGGTCCGGTTGAGAAAGGATGAAAACTGGCGGTCGTTATCATCTTTCCGGTTGGGCCCATGTCGGCACAGACAAACGACAGCAACTTGACCCAAAATTATTAAAATCCCCCAAATATTTTCGTCCTAACTTTATTTCATGGCCTATATAATTCCACGTGTCCCTCATTCAGTAGAATAGATACCCAAAAATCCCATCTCCAAACCCAAAATCAAAAACAAACACTTCAAACCCTCCACGTTTGATCCAAGCATAATATTTTTTATTTCCATTGCTTTGATTTGATTCGCGATTATGGGAATCGAAATAAGCGGCGGCACGATCATTCCAGGAGGTTGGGGCGCCGCCGCCATGGCTGTCGCGGCTAAGACATGCGACGGATGTAAATCATCGGCGGCAGCTATCTTTTGTCGTACTGATTGGGTCTTTTTATGCTTGAATTGTGATTCCAATTTCCATTCCGGTCACGGGAGGGTGTCTATGTGTGAAGTTTGCGAACAAGCTCCGGCGGCTGTCACTTGTAAAGCCGACGCGGCGGCTCTTTGTGTCACTTGCGACGCCGATATCCATTCAGCGAACCCACTGGCTCGCCGTCACGAACGTGTACCCATCGAACCTTTCTACGACTCCGCTGATTCCATAGTCAAATCTTCCCCTTTTAGCTTCCTTGTGCCGACGACAGATCATAATGGTACTAATTGTAAACAAGAAATTGAAGCTAACAAAGGGGATTCGTTTTTCACAGAAATGGATTCGTTTATCGATTTCGGGTACCCGAATTCATCTCAACATCTTCATGATGCCGCCATGGATAGCGTTGTTCCAGTTCAAACTCCAAAACCAATCATTCCACTGATCAACGATGGAAATTGTTTCGATACTTTCAGCTATCAAACTCAATCATCTCTCAGTCATAGCGTAAGTACTTTAAAATTGAAATCCATTTTCTTCAATTACTGCAAAATTTTCATAAATTAAACGGAAATTAAAAAATAAAAAATTTCAGGTTTCATCATCGTCGCTTGAAGTAGGAACAGTTCCAGATGGGAATTACCACGCAACACAAGTGGGTGGTTCAATCGATCGAGAAGCTAGGGTTTTAAGGTACAAAGAGAAGAGAAAGAACAGGAAATTCGAGAAGACAATACGATACGCTTCAAGAAAGGCTTACGCTGAATCAAGACCAAGAATCAAAGGTCGATTCGCTAAAAGAACAGAAACCCACAACGATGATGTCGATCACATGTTCAATAACTCGTCTTCTTTTGCTGTTGGTCCTGCTGGTTTCATGGCGGAAACAGACTATGGTGTCGTTCCATCGTTTTGAATGTTGATGTTTTATGTTTGGTTTAATTCTGTAATGTATTAAATTATTTAATCCAATTTCCAGCAAAGTAGAAATAACCTTATGGCCATTGAAAATCAAGGAAGATAGATGCTTAGTTCTTTGATTAATCATTAAAGTTTCTGATGTAAACAAAAAAAACAAAAAAAAACAGTGTATCGGTGGAGTTCTTCGTTTGTTTGCCATGGTTGATTTGCAGGATTCCTGCAAGGGAGATATATTAGTTATCATAAAAATGTTTATTTCAATCTCTAAATAAAACCAGATATATGGTAAGTAAATGCTTCAATTTAGTTCAATAATTTATCTCAATTTGATTTCGAAAATTTCAATAAATCCTTAGAAATATTGGTAAATCCTTAGAAATATTGGTAAATCGTTATTTCAGAAGTGTAGATCAAACTAGAAATTTTGTTTAGAGACCGGGTCAAAAGGTAAACTTTTTATTAAATTTTTTAAAATTAAATTATTAATATTTCAAAAGAATTAAAATTATAAATTTCCGTTAAATCAAAGGTTATAAAACACTAAATTAAATATTATATATTTGGAAAGGGACTATAAAATAATTTTCTCATCGTGACCAAGGCTCTTGCCTGCCTCTTTTGACTATGCCCTTAATTTTGAAAAGATAATTTAATTGTTCGTAAACATGTTAATTTAACAATTTTACGATAAAATTTAATAATATTTTTTGATTGGAGTGAAATTTACAAGTAAATCTTTTAATTTTTTTAGAGTTAAGCACGTAAAATTTCTGTAATTAAGTTCGTAAACTTTAAAATATTTAAATTCAATCTTCAAAATAAATTATCATTTAATCATGATTGAGTAAAGAGAGTATTTTTTTTTATAGCTGGTTTAATTTACTTGATCAACCTCGATTTTGGCTAAAATGATTTAAGTTGTTGACTTAGTTGTATAATCAATTTTTGCAATTTCATTTGTCGATTAGTGATTATTGAATCTCATTATAGGACTTACTATTGATACTTTAAAACTATTTTAAATATAATTAATTTTAAATTTTATTAAAAAAAATATATGATATAATTTATATTAAATTAACCAAGTCCAATTATACAAACCCAAACCCAATAAAATTGAAAAAATATAACCCAATTGTTTTGGGGTTAATATGTTAATTTTGTTGATATTTGTCATTATAATTTTAAATTAAAGGTAAATTTACCACTATGCTTCAACTCTATATTGAATTTCACCACTTCAATTTTATTTAATTGAATTTTGACATTAAAGTTTGCTTTTTTTAATTAAATTTTACTATTCAAATATAATTTAAATTAATTTAAGTTAAATTTAATAAAAAGTTAAAATATTTTATTTAATAATTAATTAACATAATATCAAATATTAATAAAAACTGTACTTATAAAAAATAAAATGAAGTAATATTTTATATTTTTAAAAAATCAAGTCTTCCTTCCATTAAATAAAAATTTGAAGTTAATTTGTAATTTTTAATAATTTTATAAATTAACTTAATGTTTACTATTAAAATAAAATATTTGAAATAATTTTTTCCATTATATTTTGTTTTCAAATATTCTTTTTTTTTGAAAATTTCAGAATGGGCTTTGTACTAAAGAATTTTGTTTTCAAATAATTAAAATCCATATCTAATGAGAAATTTTTATTTAAAAAAATTTGATGGAAAATTTAATTGAAATTTAAAGTTTAATGGCTAATTCCAAACTAAACCCAAATAAACTTTACGATGATAATTTACACTATAAACTTAAAAAAAAAGACTAAACCCAAATAAAAAGAAATTAATTTTATCTAATAAAACATAATCCAATAAAAATTAAAAAAATTAAAAAAAGTAATTACACCTAATTTTACAAAGTATTAGTGAATTTATGTTTTGGTCACTCAATCTCAAAAATTTATAAAAATATTGTTGAATTATTCAAATATTTTTATTTAAATTACTGCATTATTCATAATATTTTATTTTAAATTTTCTTAAAAAACTTAGCTAGTTTAATGATAGATATAATAAATTAGTACCTATCAATAACGAAAATAATATAACTTAAACCCGAGTTAAGCGGACAATCACTGTTAAAAATAATTTTTTTTTTTAAATTTTAGTTCAAAACATTAATAATTATTTGACTAAGAAGTTTCCTTTTTCATTTTTTAACTCGTGAAACAGTAAAAAGTGGTTTTTCCTCCCACTCTCCGCAAAAATGTTTCGATCCGTAGCTCGATCGGCCGCCGGAAAGCACCTCATACGCCGATGATGAATCCGTTCCCGCCCGGAAATTCGCCGTCTTAGGCGCTGCCGGAGGGATCGGTCAGCCCTTAGCTCTCCTCATGAAGCTTAACCCCCTTGTTTCTCAACTTGCTCTCTCTGATATCGCAAACACCCCTGGCGTTGCCGCCGATGTCAGCCACGTCAATTCCCGAGCTGAGGTCCAAAACAAAAACTCATTTCTTATATGAAAATGTGATTTTTTAGATTGAATTTCAAAATTTGAAATCACTGTTTTAAGTTTGTTCCGAGATAGTTTTTCTTCATTACTTTTTTTTTTAATCTGATTCTTATGATGTAATTGTTTTGGTACAGAAAATAATTGTTGATAAATGCGATCATTTTTGTAATTTTTTTCAAGAAAAGTTTTGAAATGATCTAATATTTCGGAGATGGCGGTTTATATTCAGTGATTTAATTTTTTTTTCTATTGAAATTTGGCTTTGCTATTATGCTTTTATACATGTTATATGTAATGCATTAATCACCTGATTGAAATTGAGTGATTTTCTATTTTGAAAAGTAACTTTTCTTTATTTTTTGCATAATGTGTATTTGTATGTCTTTTGGTTTGGCTCGGTTACTAGATTTTGCTTTTTTTCTTAATAGGATTTAAGGAGTTAGAGTTTCAATTTCACAGTTCTGGATTGAATTCCCTGTTTATCAGAAATTTGACTGCAATGTGATTATATGTTTGTTTTAATCTCTTCAGAAATTTATTTGACTGTGCTAAGAATTTCAGCTTGGTATGGCTTAGTTTCATTTAATTAGTCTATACATATATTCAAATGTTTTATATATATATATGGAGTACTGATTACTTTTTACTCCTTTCTCAAATTGGTAATGGCTTCCATCTTTTTACTAATTTGTCTTTAATCTCAGCTCATTCACCAATTAATTTGATTTAATTTATCTGCTCTGTTTTCCTGCTGGTCACTCTTTCTTCTGGATTTTCATTTGCATTCATACTGTGATTCCTATTTATATTTTTCTTGGCTTTACTTCAGGTTGCCGGATATGTTGGTGAAGAGCAATTGGAGAAAGCTTTGGAGGGATGTGATCTGGTCATCATTCCTGCCGGGGTGCCAAGAAAGCCTGGTATGAGTCGTGATGATCTTTTCAACATCAATGCAGGAATTGTCAAGGGTCTATGTTCTGCTATTGCTAAGTATTGCCCCACTGTGAGTGTCTATCCTTTTTCTGTTAATCAGAGAAAGAAAAAAACATTTTATTATGGATCCTTGATGCTTCTAAGTGTTTAATAAGTTTTGCTCTATTTCTTTTATACAACTATTAAAATTTACCTTACCAAAATGTGATCACTTTGGAAGTGATGGGAGAAGTTTAATAAGTTAAACTGGTTATCATACAATTCCAACAATCGAAAGATGTTGTTTAACTTCAAAGAATTGTTTTTATTCTGATGTGACCTTTTTCTAAGTATAATGTTTTCTTTTCGCCAAGTTTTTCTTTGATGAACTGAATTTATGGCACAGGCACTTGTCAATATGATTAGCAACCCAGTCAATTCAACCGTTCCAATTGCAGCTGAGGTTTTCAAGAAGGCAGGGACATATGATGAAAAAAGCTGTTTGGCGTAACTACCCTTGATGTAGTTAGGGCTAAGAATTTCTACACTGAGAAGGCAAAAACAAACGTTGGAGGTTTGTTCAATTCTATGCTTATCGAAGGCCTCTTATAACAACCTCATTGCCTGGAATATACTGCTATAAAGGGGGAGAACAAAGGAAATAACTAGTTCACCTCTCTTCCATCACACTTTTTTTTAGAACTGTTGTTTCTGATGAATAAGCGAAATTCTTAGTTGAGGTGGCCCAGAGATCAAGTGTTTTAAGTAGATTTCTTTTCTCCTTTATGAAAATCCTTTTTGTCCAAAGTGCATCATAGCATAAGAAACTTTGGATTATAGGAGGAACTTTCTGTTAAGTTTTTTCATTTGCGTGCAGATGTCAATGTCCCAGTTGTTGGTGGTCATGCTGGAATAACCATTCTCCCACTATTTTCTCAAGTACTTCCTTCTTCTCATTACCCTTCTTATCATTGATTTTGTTTAACATCAAAATGTATCTAGTGCATAACACTATTGTTCTCCTTCCATTTTTTACTTATCGTAGTCTTCTAATTTCTAGTTGCATTTTATTATTATTACTTTTTAGGCCACACCAAAAGCCAACTTGTCTGAGGGGGATATCAAGGTTCTCACAAAACGAATGCAAGATGGAGACACTGAAGTTGTGGAAGCTAAGGCTGGAAAGGGTTCAGCAACATTGTCAATGGCGTAGGTATTAGGTTTTCCTTTCAATTGTATGGTCATAAAATGGAAGAACTAAGATTTTAGTCACTTCATTTTAGCTCGACTAGGTAGTCTTGTTTTCTTTATGCAGATATGCTGGAGCCATTTTTGCTGATGCTTGCCTTAAGGGACTGAATGGTGTTCCTCATGTCGTCGAATGTTCATTCGTGCAGTCAACGGTCACTGAACTTCCTTTCTTTGCATCTAAGGTAAACTTTCCAAAGGCATAACCTTTTTAAGTTCTTCTTCATCCCGGAATTGAGCAATGGTACTTGCATTCCTCTTCGTCTGGGAATTGAGCAATGGTCATTTTTTGTCACATCACTCCGAAATCTCATTTATATATGATTGTTGCAGGTAAGGCTCAGAAAGAACGGCGTGGACGAAGTTTTGGGATTAAGTTCTCTCTCAGAGTATGAGAAGAACGGACTGGAAAGCCTTAAACCGGAACTCAAAGCATCGATCCACAAGGGAATCAACTTTGCCGACCAGAGTTAGTTTAAAAATTATTTACAAATTTCTTCCCAAATTTTTGCAAGACTGCATTGGCGTTGTTGCTCTTCTTCATAAGAGTGCTTTGGCAATCGGAGTTGTGTGATCGTTTTTTAATCATTAGATTTAGTTCAGTCAATTAAACCGATTTATTTAATTAAAATAATTTTGTAATATGTAACTAAAAATAAAGATTTATTTAATAGATGCTCTTCATAACTCGCGTGACTATGTTTCTGAATTTGGTTTGATCCTGCATGATTGTTTGCTGTTGAAATCTTTCTTTGGATCCTTATTCTTTCATTGGATTCGTCAAAGGTGGCTCATGCTCATGCTCATGCTCATGCTCATGCTTGGGTAGTTTTTAATATAAAAAACTATCGTTGTTATATAAATTAACTCCTTCAATTATTAAAACCGATAATTCAACTATTAGATAACATGTCAAATCTTATATTACATAATCTACATAACTTTTACAAGTAAAAAACTAAAAATAAGTAAAATCGAAAAAGAGAGAATCTGAGCGATAAAATTTTTGTAAAAACTCTGAAAACTTTCAAAACCAAGATTTTTACAATATTCATTTTAAATTATGTCACATAAGATTTAACATTTTATTTAACGGTTAAGTTAATAATTTTAGCAATGGAATAACCTTACTGACATGATGGGAATAGTTTGATGGTGTAATTAGAATGTTTTAAAGTTTAGAGACTAATTTAGAATGAAGATTATAATTTAGGGATGTATGGTGAAATTAACTATTCTAATTTTAATTAAAAAATTAATATTTAAAATAATAATAATAATAAAATATTATTATCATCTTAATTTAGTCATATAATCAACCTTCTTTTTCTACGTGTCATGTCTGAATAAAATTTCTAATTTTTTTTTGGTAAATTATAAGAGGAAGACAAAGTTTTAACATCAAAGCAACCGAGTGTAACTTATCCTAAATCACACCTAAAACAATAAACATCTTAACCATTAGAATATACAGGAGTTCAGCTTTTGATTTTTTATTACACTCATAAATCCAATAGTCGGTTGATACCTTTAAAAGTTTTCAGTTTAACTAATTTTGGATTCGAATCCTTTGTTTTGGGATTCCAATTTCGGTATCTAATTCTTCCAATAGAATACACTGTGTGTAAAAGGAATCCATTTACATACTAAGATTCACATAATATGCGTATTAAATTACACGTGTAACAATTACATATTTAAAATATATGTGTTTATAAATAATATAAATTTAATAATAAAATATATGATTTGAAATTAATTAATAATATATGAAATATGTATGATATATTTCTAAAACGAAATTTAAACACATGAATACATCAGATTAAGAAGACTAAATGAATACATCAATCTTGAGCTAGTGTCGAGTTAATTACTGACATAAACTCAATTAACTGTTAATTAATATATATAATTGATTGAGATAATAACGTGTGCATAATAAAATTAAAATGTATAAAAAGATTAAAATAAATATTTAGTTGAGTGGTAAATCAAAGGTTTTATTAATATAATTGATGTTGGTTCAAATCTCGTAATATATATATTTTAAGTAAAATATTATAGTGCCTTGAAATAATATAACTTATTTTAAATACAAAATGATATTTTTTGTAATTTTTCTAATCGAGTTAGTACTCGATTGCCTCATGACACCAACTTAGTTATGAGTTTAAATAATAGTATAGATTAACTTACTATTTCAGAATCGAACCTACCAATTAGACTTGGGTCTAGAATCATTAGGATATCGGTCCAGAATAATGAATTGGACCTATTGACTCATGAACTAGTATGAACTGAATAAATCAATTATCTCTATTTTCATATTTTTTAATATTTTATGATTTTTTAAAAAAACATTATTCAATTAAACCAAACAACTGAATCAGCCATTTTTAATTTCCAATTTTGTGTAATGTGTGATGTTTTTATGTTGTAATTATATTAAGGGGGAAAATGAATTTTTTTCTTCCAAGGAGGTTAGAATTAAATTTAAAGTTTTTGGAGGACTAAACTATACTTTCACCATTGTATTACGTTATAATTTCATAATTATTGAAAGGGTTTAAGTACAATTTTATCACTTTTGAGTCAAAACCCTTACTTCCCCTTGAATTTTCTAGAGGTCAGAATTAAATTAAAAGATTTTGAAAGGTCAAAAGCCAAATTAACCATTGTATTGCATTGCAATTTCATGATTTAAAAAAACAGTACAATTTATCATTTTTGTGAGCCAAGCCATTCAAGTGGTAATGCAATATTTCGAAAATGTGATTATTATGTTTGGATTTCAAACATGCGGTTAATCTTATATAATGTCAACATTTCGAAATATAGAGGATAATCTCAATACCATCTCTTCTTTAAATAATCTTACATTCTAGCCAGATTTTATCTTTTACTTTTATTATTTCAATCAATTTTGTCCCTTTTTATGTAAATAAAATATAAGTCTAATTAGAATAATAATTTTTAATGGGGTTCTACTTTTATACATTGTTTTACCAATCTATTTATTACTAATTATTATATTACTTAAAATGATTATTTTGTGTTTCTAAGCTATTTTAAGAGTGAACTAGTTGGTGATGTAATTAATTTTTATAAATTATTATAATTATGATTTATAACTTTATTTCAACATTATATATTTACTTATTAATATATAAATTGTAATAAAAATAAAAATATTATAATTTAATGGAATGAGATTAAAAAAATATTAAAGAAACTAAAGTTGTTTTAAAATTTCTATAACAAAGATAATTTAGGAAAAATATTTATATACTTCTAAATAACCTTACATCCCATCAAATAAATCTTATATTTCAGTCAAATAAATCGAATATGACAACGTAACATACCCAAAAAAACTAGCAGCAGCAACAACAATAGGAACCTCATGGCAACAATAGGATCTTCATAAGATAAGCTCATGATAGCCATGAAAACACCATTTCACAAAAACTGAACCCAATCAAGCTTATAGCAGCAAAGGCCACTTCCAACCCGTATCTTGATTCGCACCAACCCCAACAAAATTAGTAGAACACATAGCAGCAAAAGTCGAACATAGAACCAATCCCACACCACAACGACAATCAGCCACCATACATCAATGATAGCTTAAAATGATACGATAATTAAAATGCAGATTAAAGTGGTTGAGGTTTGTTGATTCTAGTTTTTGCTAATTTGTTTGCCTCCATGTTTGCCAGTCGAGAGATCTAGGAGATGTACCATACATCAAGAGGAATCAAATTTGAGAAAGAACTAATGATTTCCAGCATCAAGGCTGGGGCTGTATTAGGCAATTGCACCGACTTAACAACATTTGAGCTGCGATTGAAACACGATAAAGCCTTAAATATTTTACTATTCAACTTACACTATTGGTAGAGGTGGTACCAATGGAGGCTAGCAGAGGCACCCGCCTCTTAAAATGGAAAATCTTACTTGTCGAAACCATTTTTTAAAGGGGCGTTTGAAAAATGGGGATCGACTTTTGAAAAATGAAAACGGGAGTCGCCACCAACCTTTTTAGGTGTGATTGGATCACCTTATAAAACGTTTTGGTCTACGAAAATTAAGAAAACAGGTTCGGGAGTCGGTTACATACGAGGAAGGATTAGCACCCTCGCAACGCCCAAAATTGGTACCAAATTGAATAGTTTTCTGTCTTAATGTCAAAAATTTGAAAATATTTAAAAATAGGATCCTTTTTTTAAAACCAGAATTATTTAAGTTGAAAAATGGAGATTCCTTAGCTCCGAAAGAATACAAACATCACATCCAGCATGATAGGACACGATATTCTTAAACTCTCGTAACTGAAATCATCTCGTGATTTACAAAATGTATTTAGAAGGATACTTTAGGCATTTAGACAAACGGGAAATCGCAACCCAGCATGTTAGGGCACTATTTCCCAAATTCCTAAATACGAAAAACATTGCCTCATTTTAGAAAAACTTTTGGATAAAATATGACAATTAAATAAAATATATTTTTTTAAAATAATGATTTGAATAAAATTTTAAAAAAATAATTTACTAAGAGTAATACTAAAAAAATTATTAAAAAATGAAAGAATTTGATATGGTACTAAAATTATTTAAAAAAATTAAAATATATAAAAAAAATCAGGGAAACATGGATTAAATCAAAATAAAAAGGGTTGAAAAACAAAGATGAATAAAGAATAAAATAAGAACAAACCGTAGAAAATAAGAACGTAAGAGGGAGAGAAATTTGAGTGAAAGCTCTCAAAAATTTTTATTGTTTCCCAAAACTCCTGTGTGTTTACAATGAAGGGAGAGGCCTTTATTTATAGTTGAACCTCCTCAAATCCAACGGTACAGATCAATTACATCACTGTAAATAGGCCAATTTGCCCGGCCCCTTGAAACCCAAAAATAAATAAATAAAATAAAATAAAGTCCATTTAGTTAGTGACCTATTACAAGCCCAAACAGCCCACTAAAATTAATACCCTAGCCCATTTACAAAACAGTCCAAAGCTTCAAGGCCCGATAGGCCCAAAAACACTAAAATTAGACAGAGCCCTAGCTGTCTGCTTGCGCCTCCGTCCACGCCAACCCTGGCCTCCGTACCGTCCAGCACATCCTCCGTACGCCAACACTATCCCGTACCCGAGCTCCACGCACCTGTGCCTGCGAAGAAATGGACAAAATGACAACAGACACAACAGCAAATAGAAAGAAAGAAAAAACATTGTATTTTTTATTAGCATTTGGCTATAAAGCCTACTGATTCTGATTGTAAAGGGGTTCCCTTTTTGAAAACATAGAGAAAACATATGCAATAGCAAAGAAAAAAGGCAATAGACGAAAAGAAGGTGATTTTCCCTTCTCTCTTTTTAACTCTCTGCTTTTCCTTTCTTTTTTTGATCTACTCGAGTCCTCTGTTACTTCATCATCAACAAGAAAAAGAAAAGTGACGAAGCTTACCTGCGTTCCGAAGCCTTCGAGTTTCCGCTTGTTTCGCCACCATCGAAACACAGTGGCGATTTGGGGCTGGTAAACGAGACCCATGAATCTCCTTGGTTCAATAAAACCTCGATCGACCGTTCTAGGGAGTCGAAGTGAGAGGCAGATGAACAATCGCGAGTAACCATCGGTCGGCCTAATATTGAAGGGAGAAGTTTAGACCTTCTTTTTTATTTTCCTCATGTAAGCGGCTAATGAAAAAAGGGTTAGGGTTTGGAGCATTGAAAGTCTGATGAAATGGGGGGTTTTATACGCGCGTGAGAACGACGTCGTTTAAGGATTTGTCCACACAGCCTCAAAACGGCGCCGTATAAGCCCATTTGACCCGACCCGATGCCCGGCCCCTGGGATCCGCGCGTCTTTGCGGTGAGGGAATATTTTCAACATAAGTCCCTCCTCTTTTGAGCTGTATTTCAATCAACTACTTTTGTATTTCTTTTGTTTTTTTTAAATTCGCCCTATCATTTGTGTTCACTTGCAATCGAATCTGCGCTTAAACGCAGTGCTGTAGGGCCTGGATTATTTCCAGTTTGAGCCCCTATGCATTTACGCGCTTGGCATACTGGTCCCTATTATCATTTTTGTTTATTTTCGAATTATCCCCTCTATTTTAGTTCATTTTTAATTAAGTCTTAATTGTTTTATAATCCATTTTATTTCTAATCAGTTATTTGCATTCTTTAAATGTCTTTGGTAATTGTTACCCCTTTTCATTGTGATTTTCTTTTTTTTCTTTGCGTAATGTTAATATTACATTTAATATACTTCAAATGTTCATTTCTTTCATGCCATTATGTACGTATATTTTACCTTATATTTGAGTTAATTTTACTTCATATATATATACATTGTTTGCCTTATGCTATTTTACTCATATGTTTCTTAAACTTATTATTGTATTTTATTATACGATCCTATATAACACATCTCCTAAATTATCTTTATGTACGTATATGTTTATAGACATTTATATCTGATATATACATTAATAAATCTAAACATGTTATTATTTTAGTGAAGATTTGTACATATTTACTCTTAGATTTACATATATATACATACGTATTAATACTCATTGTAATAGATTTTCTTTTATGTTAAAATACCTTTTCCTTATGATTTACCAAACCTTATCTTCATACATATGAAATAATTTTAAAAACTCTTTCAATTAAAATTATTATTATTATTTTTTTATGTTTCTTTATATTACATCGCTTTGGTTCTTTATGTATCCTATCATTCAAATGTTTTAATGTAGGGGTGTGTATAATTTTTGGGCTATTTAAAAAATTCGTATATCTTATTATTAATTCCATGTCTTTTTTTTTACAATAAACTTACATGCACATATGTTTTATTAATTTATTTTGTGTGTTATGTCTTGATTATGTGTCTTCACTATTATTTTCTATGTTATATGTATTATTTGGACAACCATGTACTTTGTCAACTTTTAAACGCATTTGTGATTAAAATGTTTTTACATGCAACTTGATTCGAATTTTCATTCCTTAACATCCATTTCAAATATACATATATATATTATATATATTATATATATATATCTAGCCTTAGTTCTTGTATATGCGCAAACTTGTCAACCCACGTTTTAAGTACCATTTTATTCGTCGTTACTTTAGAATGGTTTTATGCCATATTGCTTCTTTAATTTGCATTTTGTTTCGTATATCTAATGTTAATCATTTTATTTCCCATGTATGTTATCGTGGCATTATCCATTTATTCATTGTTTCATAGTAGCTATTCTCCATGTATTATTGCGATCGGATTATGTTTTTAAGTTAGCTATTTTTTAACTATTAGTACGTTAGTTGATCACATCTCGTACATGCATATTACCTCACTCATTGTCTTCCGTTTGGTTTTCGAAATGTGGTTTTATAAAATTCAAATCTTTATAATCAATTTCGTCTCATTTCAAAATGCATTAATATGTTTTAAGCTAGTTTTATAAGTATCCATTTAAAACAATTTTCTTTAAAACGAAGGTGAAATCCGATATTTGGCAATCCGCGGAATAGTGCCCTAACGTGTTGGGTGGCAATTTCGCGTTTGCTCAAAATAATCGAATGTCCCTTCAAGATTTCCCTCATGCCTTTTAAAATAATTCTTTAAAATGAAGGCGAAATTCGATATTTTGCAATTCGCGGAATAGTGCCTTAACGTGTTGCGTTGCAATTTCACGTTTGCTTAAAATGATCGAGTATCCCTTCAAAAATTCATTCATATATTTTAAAAAATTATTTAAAACGAAAGTAATATTCGGCGTTTGACAATTCGAGAATCATACCCTATCGTGCTGGGTTGTGATTTCTCGTTTGTTCAAAACGATTGAATATTCTTGTGTATTCTTACTCATGTTTTAAAAAAATATAAATACTTAAAAACGAAGATGATATTTGATATTTGGCGTTTTGAGAATCGAGCCCTATCGTGCTGGGTTGCGCTTTTTCATTTGCCCGAAATAATCGAATATCTCCTCGGAATTTCACGCGTATTTTATGAAGTAAGGCAATGGTCAATATTCGAAAATTCGAGGAATCGTACCCTACTGTGTTGGGTTTCGATTTTTCGTTGGACCAAACAGTTGGGCATCCTTTTATTAATTTCAAAATTGTAGGCTTTCGGACGTCGAAACAAGAAGATTTTGGTAACCCACTCGGTTGTTTAAACGTTATTGATAAGAACCACATTTCAAAAACATTTTTTATCTTAGACCTAAGGACAATTTTTAATCGATTTGGTACCAATTTTGGGCGTAGTGAGGGTGCTAATCCTTCCTCATACGTAACCGACTCCCGAGCCCATTTTCTCATATTTTCGTAGACCAAAATCGTTATTCTAGTAAACCAAAACATTTTATTAAAATAACCAAATCCTTAGGTGACCCGATTACACCAAAACAAAAGATCGGTGGCGACTCCATATTTCTATTTCCCAAATAGTCGATTCCCCTATTTTTTTATTAAAATAAAAATTTTGAAATTCAAAAATTTTAATTCAAGGGATGGTTTCGACAGCTTGGCAACTCTACTGGGGATTGAACTTGAGAGTCGAGCCATAAAAATCGATTATCTACTGTCCTTTTGTTAAAAGACCGAAAATTTATTTTAAAAATCATCTATCTTTCGATTGCATTTGATTGTATGATTGTTTTGGTGCGGGTCTTGTAGAATGGCACTGCATTTCATTGCATGGCCACGTGGTCACACCTTCTAAGTGGGAGTAAGAAACTACGCTTTCGTGAGGTTTTCACCTCCGCATGGGCTAGTGGATTGCTTCCGGGGTACATCCGTACCTATGATTTCGTAAGATTTTCATCTCCGCATGGTCATAGGGAAATGTATCCCCCCGAACCGAACTCGATCTATATGAGCCTATAATGGGTGAGGATTGAGGAATCTGCTGGTTCGGGTGCCCCTTTTCCTAGAACTAAACCACATATAGTGAACCTTAGGAGCTATCATTGGGTGGAGCCGCGTCGAGCCTTAGTACTTACCTGTATATGCGTTATAATCACCGTTTATGTGCTTGCATTCTATCACTATTATTTGATACTAACCGATGTTTTGTTTTGATTGTCTTTTTTGCATGACATTGCATACTAAAGGAGGCGTTAATCTACATTCAATTACTAAGTTAGAAAATTTGACATGAAGAATGAATTTCTTAGTAAAGTCGAGGATAATACGGCCGTTTGAGCTTGGTCGAAAAGGCTACAATCTCAGAGAGGGGATAGCTTAGCAGAAGGGCATGTACCGGAGCTACGAGATTTCACTCGCCTCAATGTAGTACAGAATAATCTGCAAGAGTTGAGAGACATTTGGGCTAGTTGGGATGAAAGGATCAAGCAGTTGTTTTACCAAAGTTATGGTGATATATCCTACCTGCTAGACATTAGAGTGGATAAGCATTTGTTCCGAGCCTTGGTGCAGTTTTGGAATTTCGTGTATAAGTGTTTCTCCTTTAGAGAAGTGGATTTGGTACCTACTATAGAGGAATACACTATGCTGCTTAGGTGTCCAAAGATTCAGGTCCGGAAGATTTATGCCTGGGTTTTTAGTAGTCAGGCTTTCGTGAAGAAACTGATGAGCATTTCTGGGACGAGCGAGCCTTGGGTCACCGCTCAGATTCAGCAAAAAGGAGATAGCAAATGTGTCCCTTGGGAGAATTTGCGAGATTTGATCTTGACTCATCCAGACGAAAGAAAGAGGGTTGATATATTTGCCTTAAGCATCTACGGATTAGTGATCTTTCCTAAGGCTTTGAGACACGTGGACGAGGCGGTCATCGACTTGTTCGATTGCCTTGAGAAGGGAATCACTCCAGTACCGACGATATTGGCAGAAACTTTCAGATCTTTGAGCTCATGTCGGAAGACGGGCGAGGGGCGATTTATTGGATGTGCTCAACTATTGATGGTATGGTTTCATGGGCACTTTTGGAAGGTAGAAAAGGTTTCCTACCGAGTCTTTTCCGAAGGTTATTCCCCTTTGAAGGAAGAAGCAGCTATACAGAGGAGATAGGATATCTCGGAGGAAAAATGGATGAATATTCTTCAAAACCTCAAGGAGGGGGATATTGAATGGAGAGCTTATTGGATGGTCCCTCACGAGATCATGCACCGAAGTGGTAACTTCGATTGGGTGCCACTGTTAGGAATCTGGGGAGCTACCGGGTATACTCCGTTGATAGTCTTGAGGCAATATAAGTCGAGGCAGTTTGTACCCATGACCTACGGACTTGCTCAAAGTGAATTCTCTTTTAAGGGTGCTCATTATAAAAAGAGAGTTCGGGAGTTATCGGATGCTTGGAAGTAAACTTGTTGGATGAAAAGGTTAGCCGTTGGTTCCATGGTAACGCTCGAGTACAGCGAGTGGTTTAAGAAGAGGATTAATGACAATATTCCTAGGCCAAACTTAGAGAGTGCTCAACCTATCGGGGAACAATTACAAGTCGCCCCATCAGAATTGGAAATTATAAAGCAAGATTTCGAGAAAAAGAGTTTGGAGCTTGGGAAGAAGATCGAGCAATTGGAAAAAGAAAAGATGCACTTAAGGTTAGACGCTGATGTTCAGAGGTCAGAGGCTGAGAAGTGGAGAAAAGGAAAAACCAAGGCCGAAGAAGACCTAGACAGCCTGAAGACGGACTACAAGAAGCTACGCCTATCTATGAGGACTGCGGGCTTAAGTAAGACTTCCGAACAACGGCGCCATGAAATTCGGGAAGAAAAGGCCAATACCGACTGGTGGGAAAGGAAATTCTGAGAAGCTCAGGCACGAAACGAAGATTTGGAGAAGAGTCAATCGGAAAGTAGAATCGAGCGAGGTGAATTAAGGGCTAGAGTAACAGAACTCGAGAAGTCTCTGCATCAGTACCGAAATCGTAACACCGTAATAGAGCTGAGGGCATGTTTGAGCAAGATAGAAGAAATGAAAGGAAGAATAGGAGAGTTAGAGGCATCACTGTAGAATTGTGAGATGCAGATTTAGTTTTTCGAGGCAAACGAGGATCGTTGGAAAGAGCAGCTTCACCATGTGCAAGACCAAGTCAGAAATAGAGATTATCTTATAGGGGAAGCCATAACCCAGATTCGGGAGGTAGCCGACTACTTGCAAACTTTAGCGGTTCAGGCGGACACACTGAGCGTGAAATATGAGTTGGAGTCGGATCACGGACAAGAGCTGGCCTCGTTGCTTAAAAAAATTAGGACTTTATGTGTTAGAGCGAAATTTTAATTGTAACTCGACTTTATGTAAAAGATTTTATTTTCAAGTAAAACTTTCTAAGGGCAATTGAATCAAAAAATTGATGCCTTCTTTGCATTCATGCATTTGCATTTGCATCATATCATTATGCATAAAAGGCCATAAGAGTTTTCTAATTAATTAATTAAAAATTATTTCAGTAACCTGGAAACTAACGAAAACCAACCAACCACACACCCCTACGGTACAAGAAAAAATTAATGGATAAGAGACTCGAGAAATTAGAGCAGATGCAAAAAGAAATACAAGAACAAATGCAGTCTCAGATGCAAGAGCAACTAGCTAAGATTCAGCGAGAGATGAAAGAGCAAATGATGGAGTCCCAGAGGGAAATGATGAGTCAGTTATCCCAGCTACTGTTGGGAGGAACGGATAAGGGAAAGGGCCCTATGGACAAAGTTAAAGAAACTAACGAGGATCCTCAATACCCCCTGGCTTCACTCCGACGCATGTACCGATAAGCCCGAGATTAATTTACCGAAACCATCTGTCACGATCATGCCCCAGCAGGTTTAGGCTGGAGCTTCGGTATCGATAAATTTCCAAACTGGCTCAGGCTCTAACTTTGTCAACAACCCGAACTATCTGCCGGTTCCCGACTTGGATGAAATTGTCGAAGAGGAAAAGGCGAGGATGGATTTGCAAAAATAATTGGAAGAACGATGCAGATGGCTCGAGGAAAAATTCAAAGCCATGGAAAGCGCGGATCATCATCAAGGGATTGATGCTAAGGACCTGAGTTTGGTCCCAGATTTAGTCCTCCCCCCCAAATTCAAAATGCCCAAATTTGAGAAATACAATGGAACGAGCTACCCTGAAGCCCACATCACTATGTTCTGCAGGTGAATGACGGGATATGTTAACAACGATCTGGTCGGGGCGGCGTCTAAGTGGTACAACCAATTAAGTCGCTCTAAGATCAACTAGTGGAAGGACCTGGCCTAGGCCTTTATGAAGCAATACAATCACGTGACAGACATGACCCCTGACAGAATCACTCTCCAGAATATGAAAAAAAATCAAATGAAAGCTTCAGGCAGTACGCACAAAGATGGAGGGAGGTGGCCATACAAGTTCAGCCACCACTTCTAGAAAAGGAGACAACGATACTCTTTATTAATACCTTGAAGGCTCATTTTATCACTTATATATTGGGAAGCGCCACCAAGAGCTTCTCTGATATAGTAATGACGGGAGAAATGATCGAAAATGCTGTAAGGAGCGGCAAGATAGAAGCCGGAGAAAGTACCAAAAAGTCGGTCCCGAGGAAAAGAGACAATGAAGTGAACAACACGAGCACATCTAGCAAAGGTCAGCCTAAGTCATTCACCGTAAATCAACCCAAGGCGGTGACCACCAATCAGCAAAGCTCTGAAAAATAAGAATCCAACGCAAGGGAGAATACAGAAAGACCATAATTCACCCCTATACCCATGACGTATAGGGAGTTGTACCAGAACCTGTTCAACGCTCATGTGGTCTCCCCTTTCTACCTGAAGCCACTGCAGTCCCCGTATCCCAAATGGTATGACGTAAACGCCCAATGTGAGTACCACGTGGGAATCGCTGGACACTCTATCGAAAACTGCGCAGCGTTTAAAAAATTAGTTGAAAGACTCATTAAGATGGGGATCGTGAGATTTGACGACCCAGCCACATACAATATAGCGGGAAACCCGCTCCCCAATCATACCGACCAAGGAGTGAATGGGATATGTGAAGGCTTGAATAAGAAGACCAAGTATGAGGTTACAGAAGTCAGGACTCCGTTGATGCGAGTATGGATGGAGATGGTCAAGAGAGGATTGATCGCGTTGGATTCGAGGGAAGAACCTGAAGAAGAGAGAAATTACTGTGAGTTTCACGACGAAGTGGGGCATGAAATCTAAGGTTGCGTGGAGTTCAAGGCCCTAATACAAAACATGATGAACAATAAAGAAATGGAATTTTATGAAGAAGCCAAAAACTCCGTAGTGGGAGATATATGCGCATCAGAGGGAGAATCGACGGCACAAAACCGAACACCTAACTATCCCGTGGTGATCATTTCGAGACCCAAAAATAATAAAGCTGGAGTACAAATGCCATCGAGGGTCATAATCCAAAGACCTGCAGTCTTCCCTTACAAAGACAGCAAAAAGGTCCCATGAAATTATGATTGCAGTGTGATGACGCTGGGAAAGGAGAGCCCGATTGACACTTCAAGAGGGGATCAGGACAAGGGATCCTATACACGTAGCGGGAGACGTTACGATACGACGAATGAGGAGGCACAACCCACAAAAGGAAAAGCCTAGATGGTCGAGGAAATGAAAGGAAAATCAACCAAACCTATTAACGAGCCAGTTAACGAAGAGGAGGCCAAGGAGTTTTTAAAATTCCTAAAGCATAGCGAATACAGTGTGGTGGAATAGCTACACAAACAACCAACCCGCATTTCAGTGTTGGCCTTGCTTCTGAGCTCGGAAGCCCATTGTAGCGCGCTAATGAAGGTCTTGAATGAAACGTATGTTCCCAATGATATCTCCGTTAACAAGTTGGACTGCTTGGTTAACAACATCAGTGCCGATAACTATATCTTCTTTAATAACGATGAGATACCACCCGGGGGCATGGGGTCGACTAAAGCTCTGCATATCACCACACGCTGTAAAGGGTATACGCTGCCAGGCGTACTAATTGACAATGGATCTGCCCTGACCGTCTTGTCATTGACCACGCTGAACAGATTACCTATAGACAGCTCTCACATGAAGGAGTGCCAAAACATCGTGAAGGCATTCGATGGCACGGAGAGAAAGGTGATGGGCAGAATCGAGGTACCCCTTCAGTTTGGGCCAAACACATATGAGGTGGATTTCCTTGTAATGGACATCAAAACCTCATATAATTGCTAATTGGGGAGGCCCTGGATACATTCAGATGGGGCAGTGCCTTCCTCGTTGCATCAAAAATTGAAGCTGGTGTCGGAGGGAAGGTTAATAACGATTAAGGCTGAAGAAGATATTATTGCAACTCTGAGCAATAATGCACCCTATTTAGAGACAGATGACGAAGCAATCGAATGCTCATTTCGATCTTTGGAATTTGTTAACGCGACGTTCGTCGTCGAGGGAAGTAAAATTCTGGTGCCGAAATTGTCCAAAACCACGAGGATGAGCCTCCAACTGACATTTGAAAAAAGGGCCCTACCCGAAAAAGGACTTGGGAGACATCTACAAGGAAGAACTGAAACACTAATGCTGAAAGACAAGAGAGACCGCTTCGGCTTAGGATTTAAGTCGGATGCGAAACAAAGGAGAAGGGAGCTGGAAAAGAAGCAGGAAAGAAAGAGAGCTATATTAACGGGGAAGGAAATCAAGTGGGAACCAATGATATTCCCCCATATATCGAAAACATTTGTGTCCGGGGGAATCATCCATCCCGAAAGAGACACATCAATGATGGGAGCTATAGAAAAAAGTCTAGAAAGTTTGGACATCAACGTCATGTACGAAGAGAAGACCGGAAGAGAAAGTTTATCGGACATTGGCCCTTACACACCTGGAAGTGTTCTGGACAACTGGACTGCGGAAGAGATCCCTGTAGTTTTTAGAACGAATACAGAGTAATGTCCAAAACACACTTATTGCTCTAAGCCTAGGAGTAATAAGAATCCTTTGTGAAATAGGCTGATGTTTAAAAACGATATTTCAATAAAATGCACGGTTATTATCATTTCTGAGCAGATGTTATCTCGTCCTTTCAATTTCATTCATAACCATACAAATGATTACTTTCAAATCCTTTTATTCTTGAAACATTCTTTTAAATACTCTTTCATTCGTCATTCATAATCATATCATGCAAATAAACGTTTCGAATTCTTTTGATTCTTTGTATCTGCCTTCGTCCTCATAACAGGTCCCCAGATATTAATGATACGAGTGACACTGCTAGTGACTCAGAATTTCCTTTCGAGTAAGATGTGTGTATGGATGCTTCTCAGGATTTTGAAGATGATCAGGGCTGTAACCTATCTCCTGATTTGCTGAGAGTGGTAGAACAAGACGAGAAACAAATCTTACCTCACAATGAATTAGTTGAAATTGTGAGCTTAGGAGAAGGACAAGAGGTGAAGATCGGAACATGTATCACTACGGAGATGAAGCGAGACCTCATTGAATTACTTCAAGAATTCAAAGATGTCTTCGCATGGTCATACCAAGATATGCCCGGGTTGGACACTAACATCGTGGTGCATCGACTCCTCATAAAAGAAGAGTATAAGCCAGTTCAGCAAAAACTCCGAAGAATGAGGCCCGATGTCTTACTAAAAATAAAGGAAGAGGTCCGAAAGCAGTTTGACGTTGGATTTCTGAAGGTGGTAAAATACTCAGATTGGGTAGCCAACATCATCCCTGTCCCTAAGAAAGATGGAAAAGTGCGAATGTGTATGGACTACAGAGATTTGAATAAAGCCAGCCCAAAAGACAATTTCGCACTACCTCATATGGACACCCTAGTGGACAATACGACGGAGCATTCACTGTTTTCGTTCATGGATGGTTTCTCGGGATACAACCAGATCAAGATGCATTCTGAAGATATGGAAAAAACCACGTTTGTAACCATGTGGGGCACGTTCTGTTATAAGGTGATGCCGTTTGGACTGAAGAATGCGGGGGCAACTTATCAAAGAGCCATGGTAACCCTTTTTCACGACATGATGCATAAAAAAATCGAGGTCTATGTTGATGACATGATAGCTAAGTCCCGAACAGAGAAGGAGCACATACAAGTCCTGAGAAAACTATTCTTGAGGTTGAGGAAGTTCCAGCTAAAACTCAACCCAGCCAAATGTACCTTTGGAGCTAAGTCTGGAAAGTTGCTCGGATTCGATCCAGACAAAGTTAAAGTCATACAAGAGCTATCCCCGCCGCGCACTCAGAAAGAAGTTAGAGGCTTTTTAGGAAGATTAAATTACATTGCTCGGTTCATTTCACAACTGACCGAGAAATGTGACCCTGTCTTTAGCCTCCTCAAGAAACGTAACCCAGGTGAATGGGATGAAGAATGCCAAAGGGATTTCGACAAGGTCAAACAGTACTTATCCAACGCCCCGGTGCTGATGCCACCTAATCCCGATAAGCCGTTGATACTGTACTTGGCAGTATTTGAGAATTCTATGAGGTGCGTATTGGGTCAGCATGACGAGTCGGGAAGGAAAGAAAAAGCCATTTACTATCTTAGTAAAAAGTTCACAGAATGTAAGACAAGGTACCCGCCGATAGAGAAGTTGTGTTGTGCCCTAATTTGGATAACCCGAAGGCTGAGGCAGTATATGTTGTATCACACCACTTGGCTCATATCAGAATTGGACCCTTTAAAGTACATAATGGAGTCAACAACCTTGAATGGAAGGATGGCCTGATGGCAGATTCTGCTTTCTGAATTCGACATAGTCTATGTGAACCAGAAAGCAGTAAAAGGAAGTGCAATAGCAGATTTTCTGGCCAGTAGAGCTTTCGAAGACTACGAGCCGCTGAACTTCGACTTTTCGAATGAAGACCTAATGTGTATTGCTACGGCTGAAGAAGGTGCTCTGGAAGAACTTACTTGGAAATTGAACTTCGATGGGGCATCAAATGTTGTGGGCAATGGAATCGGGGCCGTCTTGGTATCCCCAAACAGAGATCATTATTCGTTAACTAGTAAATTGGATTTTGATTGTACAAACAATATGGCGGAATATGAAGCGTGCATCATGGGTATCCGTGCAGCCATAGAACGCAAGATTAGAGTGCTAGAGGTGTATGGGGATTCCGTGCTAGTGATTTATCAACTCAAGGGAGAATGGGAAACCAGAGACCCCAAGTTGATCGACTATCGAAAACTGGTCCTTGAATTGGTTAAAGAGTTTGATGACATCACCTTCCACTACCTTCTACGAGACAAAAATCGGATGGCTGATGCTTTGGCTACTTTAGCCTCCATGATCAAGGTAAACAAACAAGAAAATGTCAAACCCATCCGGATGAGCATTTATGAAATTTCGGCCCACTGTTATAATATTGAAGAAGTTGAAGAAAGAGATAATCACCATTGGTATCATGATATATTGCAATACGTGAAGAATTGTGCATACCCGGACCAGGCAAGTGAGAATGACAAAAGAACGCTAAGAAGACTAGCCATCGACTATGTCTTAGATGGAGATATATTATACAAAAGAAGAAAGGATCAAGTGCTACTAAGATGTGTAGATGCTGTAGAGGCTAAGAAAATCTGGGAAGAAGTCCATGAAGGCGACTGTGGGACACATGCTAACGGCTTTACAATGGCCAGGCAAATTATGAGATTCGGGTACTATTGGTCCACCATGGAAGGAGACTGTATCAATTACGCTAAGAGATGTCATAAGTGCCAAATCTACGGAGACAAAATTCATGTGCCTCCTTCACCGCTGCATGTCATGGCTTCTCCTTGGCCATTCTCTATATGGGGCATGGATGTGATTGGACTGATATCACCGAAAGCTTCCAATGGGCATCGGTTCATCTTCGTGGTTATCGACTGCTTCACCAAGTGGGTAGAAGCCGCCTCGTATGCTAGTGTAACCAAGTCGGCAGTGAGCAAATTTCTGAAAAAGGAGATTATATGTCGATATGGAATACCGGAGAGGATTATATCTGACAATGCATTAAACTTGAACAATAGTACGATAGCAGAAGTCTACAGTCAATTCAAGATCAGAAATCACAACTCGTCGCCGTATCGCCCGAAGATGAATGGGGCAGTGGAAGTGGCCAATAAAAATATTAAGAAGATTGTGGGGAAGATGACCGAAACCTACAGAGACTGGCATGAGAAGTTACCATTTGCCCTCTTTGCTTATCGAACGTCAGTCAGAACTTCAACCGGGGCAATCCCTTTCTCCCTGGTCTACGGAATGGAAGCAGTGTTGCCAATCGAAGTCGAGATCCCGTCTCTTCGAGTGTTGTCAGAGTTAAAGTTAGAAGAAGTCGAGTGGATCCAGTCTCGATATGATCAATTGAATCTAATTGAGGAAAAGAGGTTAAGAGCTATCCGTCATGGTCAGACGTACCAAAAGCGAATGATGCGGGTTTATGACAAAAAGGTTCACCCTAGAGAATTCCACGAAGGAAACTTTGTTTTGAAAAAGATCCTTCCCATACAAAAGGACTTTCGAGGGAAATGGATGCCTAATTGGGAAGGGCCTTACGTGGTGAAGAAAGGTTTCTCTGGAGGAGCATTGATTCTAGCCGAGATGGACGATAGAAACTTGCCCAATCCTGTAAACTCGGATTCGGTCAAGAAGTATTTTACCTGAAGAAAGGGCGATCAGAGTGAAAACCCGCAAAGGGCGCTCTGAAATCTAAAAAAAAAATTTATAAAATCATATCTTCTAAGATTGCATATCATCTAAGATTGCAATCATATCTAAGATTGTATCATATCTAAGATTGTATCATATCTAAGATTGCATATCATATCTAAAATTACATATCATTAAAGATTATATTTCCATATGAGTCAAGCTTGTAGATGGACCTTAAATCTTTTCAAGTAATGGGCCATTCCGATCGGGCCAAATTATATTTGTAATTCTGGACTGAACTTGGACTTCGTTTTTTTTTGGGTTTATTATTTTTGTTTTTTGACTTATTTCTGGGCCCAGGCAAAATTGAGTGTCTACAGCTGCCCCTCTTTGCTCATTACTGTGTAACAGGAATAGAGTAAAGACTATAAAAGGACCAATTTTGTCCGGGCTCGCCGAGTCTTGAGTTCTTGATCCTTGATCTTCTTTAAATGGCCTCTTGACGACTTCAATCTGCTTCACTGCAACTCAGGAAGGCGATATCTGCTATCTTTGATCTGCTCCTCGTCTAATACAGAGACGCCAAATCTGTTATCTTCGATCTGCTCCCCGTCTAATACAGAGACGCCAAATCTGCTTCTTCAATCTGCTCTCCGTCTAATACAGAGATGCCAAATCTGTTATCTCTGATTTGCTCCCCGTCTAATACAGAGATGCCAAATCTGTCATCTTAGATCTGCTTCGATGTAAACACATGAAGGTCGGATCTGCTATGTCTTCGATCTGCTCCCCGTCTAATACAGAGATGCCAAATCATCTTGGATCTGCTTCAATGAAGGTCCAATCTGTTATGTCTTTGATCTGCTCCCTGTCTAATACAGAGATGCCAAATCATCTTGGATCTGCTTTAATGAAGGTCAGATCTGCTGTGTCTTCGATCTGCTCCCCGTCTAATACAGAGATGCCAAATCATCTTGGATCTGCTTCAATGAAGGTCAAATCTGCTATGTCTTTGATCTTCTCTCCGTCGAATATGGAGATGCCAAATCATCTTGGATCTGCTTCAATGAAGGTCCAATCTGCTTTATCTTCGATCTGCTCCCCGTCTAATACAGAGATGCCAAATCATCTTGGATCTGCTTCAATGAAGGTCAGATCTGCTATGTCTTCGATCTGCTCTCCGTCGAATATGGAGATGCCAAATCTGTTTCTTCGATTTGTTCTCTGACAGTACATAGATACCAAATCATCTAAGATCTGCTTCAGCGTAAAGACGTGAAAGCCAAATCTGCTATGTCTTCGATTTGCTCCTTGTAAACACAAGGATGCCAAATCATATTTGATCTACTTCGATGTGAAAACATCCGAAGGTTAGATCTGCTATGTCTTTGATCTGCTCTCCGTCGAACATAGAGATGCCAAATCTATTTTTTCAATTTATTCTCTGACAATACAGATATATTAAATCATCTTGGATCTGCTTCAGCGTAAACACCTACGGCTCCTCGTGGGTCACAAATAAATTTTAGGACCGAATCAGTATTATTTATCTTCGTATGGTTGTAGAATAGATAGAGAAAAAATAGATTGGAAGGTCCAAAATTATACCAATGGAATTCTGTCTGCTATATTCTGAAGAATAAAAAAAAAGTGCTTCTGAATTGATCTCGCCCATTCATAATTTCAATTTTTATTTGTTGAGTAATAACTTAAACCTTCAATAAAATACTTCTTGTAGAATATCAATAGATATTTCAACCCATTGTTTTCTATTACGAAAAAAATGAAACATTCCATTAGCTCATAAATCATGACACGGATTAGATCTCTCTATATCTATGAAAGAAAGAATAAAAAAAGATTTCTTTTTTATTCTTTATTGTTTCTTTTTCGTTCCTATTCTGCTTTCGGATCTGATAAAACCACGAATGGGGCTTAAACTAATCGAAATACTGGATTCATCTCATATATCAAATCGAAATAAAGACTTTCGCTTTTGATTTGCAATATTTGGAGTTGATACATTAGATACAGATAGATCATATCTTGTAAATTTTCTCTACTTTTCTTTTCTCAATCGGCCCCTCCCCTTTTATCCTTTCTTTTGTGCTCCTTAAGAACTAAAGAACTAAAGAACTAAACAAGTGGATTTCTTTCTTATAACATAATGATAAACGTAATGATAACTTTTCTGTCTTTTTTTGTCACTCATTTTTTATCAGCATAATATTTTTCCTAATTTTTTTTTCAATTATTGTTGGACTCTAGACTATATATAGTTTAAGGTCAAATCTGTTATGCTTTAGCCTGTTACCCTACTGCTTAGGGGGTTAAGGCGCATCAATTTTCATTGTCCCTTGAAGGACATAACCTATATAATGTGTATGAGTTCATGCCTAATGATTAGGATGCTATGATCAAAGCGAGTCAAATGCTCCTAATTAAACTTGTTATAATGCAAAATGTTTATGAATATGACCCATATTCCAGACGTCACCACTCATTCTTTCGTCGAAGTTTATCCTTATTTCTCTCGAAGTATCATTCCTACTCAGCCTGTGGGTTTGTACCATTCTTCAAATGCTATGACCCACCAAAAATGTCTATAAGATGATCCTCTCTTAGGATCAAATTGTTTGATTTGTCCAATCATCATTTTGGACTAAAAAAAGAATTTCCTCGAGTTCTTTCAAACCTCACTTACGTGAATTCTTCGAACAATTGTTCTGTTTTAGTTTCTTGTATTATCTAGAAATTTCCAGAGTAATGAGCAAAACTTCATTTGTGAAAATTATTTAGTTTATCTATCATTATTTTAATGCAACATACTTTAAGAATAATGGAAGATGAATTTAATCTTGAGAATAATTAGATTTGAATAAATTGTCAAAAATATAAAGGAAATTAATCTGAAAGCCAATATTTGCGAAGAAAAAAAATCTAAAGATAGCAAACAGGACAAAAGTTAGATGCCCTAGATATCACCGCTTGAGTGTTTATATGCCAGCTCCATGAAGACTTTCTTGAATTCAACATGTGTTTAAGAGATCTAAAGTACTTTGTTGATGCCCCGATATGCAACGCGTTTCACTCTTCGTTGAATTAGATATAGCAAGATTACCGTGTGCTCTTCAAAATTTGAGCTGCCCTTTCGGGTTTTCAACTCAAAACCCCTTTGGTCACAAGGCGCCATTTGCGGGTTTTCACCCTGAATTCTTCTCTCCTTTAGACAAAGTACTTTTTGACTGAGCCTGAATTCACTGGATTGGGCAAACTCTTCCCAACCATTTCCGTTAAGATCAATGCACCCCCAGAGAAGGCCTTCTTCACGACATACGGCCCTTCCCAATTTGGCATCCATTTTCCTCTAAAGTCCTTCTGAATAGGGAGGATCTTTTTCAGCACAAGATCCCCATCATGGAATTCTCTTGGTCACACTTTCTTGTCGTAAGCTCGCATCATTCGCTTCTGATACATCTGACCATGACGAATGGCCTTTAGCCTCTTTTCCTCAATCAAGTTCAACTGATCATATCGCGATTGTATCCATTCAGCTTCATTCAACTTTATCTCTGACAAGACTCGAAGAGACGGTATTTCCACTTCAATGGGTAACACTGCTTCCATCCCATAAACCAACGAGAAAGGAGTTACCCTGGTAGAGGTTCTGACAGACATTCGGTAAGCTAAGAGTGCAAATGGTAACTTCATATGCTAGTCTCTGTAGGTTTTAGTCATTTTTCCCACTATCTTCTTGATGTTTTTGTTAGTAGCTTCCACTGCCCCATTCATCTTTGGGCGATACGGCGAAGAGTTATGATGCTTAATCCTGAATTGACTGCAAACTTTTGCTATCGTTTGTTGTTCAAGTTCAGTGCATTGTCTAATATGATCTTTTCAGGCATCCCATATCGACAAATAATCTCTTTCTTCAAGAAATGACTTACAACCGACTTAGTAACATTCGCATAAGAAGCAGCCTCTACCCACTTCGTGAAGTAATCAATGACCACAAAAATAAAGCGATTCCCATTTGAAGCTTTTGGTGATATTGGCCCAATGACATCCATGCCCCACATAGAAAAAGGTCATGGAGAAGTCATAACGTGTAGAGGTGAAGGTGGTATATGAATCTTGTTTCCATAAATCTGACATTTATGGCATTTTTTGGCGTAGTTGATACAATCCCCTTCCAAAGTAGACCAATAATATCCAAACCTCATGATTTGTCTAGCCATCGTGAAACTATTAGCATGCGTCCCACAAACACCCTCGTGAATTTCTTCCAAGATTAACTTAACTTTCACGGCGTCAACACATCGCAACAGTACTTGGTCCTTTCTTCTTTTGTACAAGATGTCCCTATCCAAAACGTAGTCGCTGGCTAATCTCCTTAAAGTTCACTTATCATTTTCAGTTACCTGTTCTGGGTATTTACGATCTCTCACATATCGCAATATATCCTGATACCAAGGTTTATCATCATTTTCTTCTTCCTCAATGTTACAGCAGTGAGCTGGAGCCTCAAAGATACTCGTCTGAATAGGTCTCATCTCCTCCTCTTTATTCACTTTAATCATTGAAGCCAAGGTTGCTAGAGCATCTGCCATCTGGTTTTCGTCTCGTGGGATATAATTGAAAGTGATGTCATCGAACTCCTCAAGTAACCCCAAAACTACCTTTCGATAATTGATCAATTTAGGATATATTGTCTCCCATTCACCTTTAAACTGGTAAATTACCAACGCGGAGTCTCCATAAACTTCCAAGGTTCTTATTCTTCGCTTTGTAGCCGCTCGGAGTCCCATGATACATGCTTCATACTCGGCCATATTGTTTGTGCAATCAAAATCCAACTTGCACGTGAATGGATAATAATCACCATTTGGGGATACCAAGACTGCCCCAATTCCATTTCCCACTGCATTGGATGCCCCATCAAAGCTCAACTTCCAAGGATAATCCTCTGTAGCTGCTACACACATCAACTCCTCATTTGGGAAATCAAAATTCAACGGTTCATAATCTTCTAGAGCTCTACTAGCCAGAAATTCCGCTATCGCACTTCCTTTGCCTTCTGGCTCACATAAACTATGTCAAACTCTGAAAACAGAATTTTCCACATCGTCATTCTTCCATTCAAAGCTGTTGACTCCATCATATACTTCAGAGGATCAAGTTTTGAAATAAGCCAAGTAGTATGATACAACATATATTGCCTCAACCTTCAAGTCGTCCAGATTAAAGCATAGCACAATTTCTCAATTGGCGAATATCTCATCTCACACTCTGTGAACTTCTTGTGAGGTAGTATATCGCCTTCTCCTTTCTTCCCGACTCATCATGTTGGCCAAGCACACATCCTATAGAATTGCTAAACGCTGGTAAATACAGAATTAATGGTCTACTTGGATTAGGTAGAGATAACACAGGAGCATTTAATAAGTATTGCTTAACCTTATCAAAAGCACTCTGGCATTCCTCATCCCATGTACCTTGGTTGTGTTCTCTAAGGAGGCGAAATATAGGGTCACATTTCTCAGTTAATTGTGAAATAAACTGAGCAATATAAGTCAACCTTCCAAGAAAACCCCGAACTTCTTTCTGAGTGCGCGGTGATGGCAAATCTTGTATGGCTCTAACTTTGTCTAAATCAACTTCTATTTCTTTTTCACCACAAAACCTAGTAACTTCCCCGACCTGGCTTCGAAAGTGCATTTTGTCGAATTAAGTTTTAACTTCCTTAATCTCAAGAATAGTTTCTTTAAAACCTCAATATGTTCCTCCTCTATTCGAGATTTGGCAATCATATCATCAACATACACCTCAATTTCCTTGTGCATCATATCGTGAAATAAGGTCACCATAGCCATTTGGTATGTTGCCCCTGCATTCTTTAGCCCAAAGGGCATTACCTTGTAATATAAAGTCCCTCACAAGGTTATGAAGGTGGTTTTGTCCATGTCTTCAGGATGCATCTTTATCTGATTGTACCTTGAAAAACCATCCATGAAAGAGAACAACGAATATCCCGCTGTTGTAACACCTCTAACCCGTATCCGTCGCCAGAAGGGTTCGGAGTATTACTAAAGTAATTCATGTGCGAACAGTAGAACAAAATATAATAATGAATAATCATCTTATCGGTGTTTGCAATTAAACAAAACCGAATTCACAAGGTATTAATTTATCATGTATAAACAATTTCACAACCTATACGTACATATGATTTACAACATGGTTGCACTCATATATGTATCATAAAAAGAGGATCACTATTCATTTGGTGGTTTGCCATTATAGCCGAATGCATAACTAATTTTACATACACATAGTATTTAACTCATTCATAAAAATAATGAATACATCCCATAGGCCTAACTTCTAAGTAAATTTTTTTTAAGTGACCTATTTAATTTAATAATTAGCCACCCATTTAGTATCGTTTCACTTAATCAAAAGAGTTGTATATAGAAGCAAACATAGCCACTTTTGAAATATTAAAGTTTAAACCATATTCGCATGGTCATGATTACAAAAATAAATATTGTGGCATGGAAATCCCAAATTTAAAGTCTATACATACCAAAATGTTATACTTAAGACAAACAAAAAGGGGTACCAAAACGTTGCAGGCAGGTGCGATGACTTCGATGATGGTCCCGAACACACAACGGATCAAAAGAAAATCTAAATAAGAGGCAAGTAAACACACCAAATGAGTTTTCAACTCAGTAAGTCGTAAGCAATATAATGCAAACAATTAAGTTGATATATCGAAATAGAAACTAGAAAAGTCCACATTACAATTAACGCATCAAAGTAACATTTAACTCCTTTTTATCTCAGACATCTACTTATTATAATAATATTCTTTTGCAAAATCAACTATCACAGCCATACCAATCTATGCCATATATCACTTAGATTATTAATCTAACTACAAGTTAAGTCATGCTATTCAATCAAAGTATCATACAACCAAAAGCTTTAAATCTTTTCCTCAAAGTATTAAACAATGATGAAATAGATGGATTCATGCATATACGTTTCATATGTCCAATTTCTTATTTCACTCAATAGCTTTAATTCTTCATTCAATTCCTGCACTTATTGTATCAACAATCGATTTCGCACACATAGTGCTCGTTCAAGGAAATTCGCACACATAGTGCCATGCTATCCTGCACACATAGTGCCTTGCTAATCCGCACACGTAGTGCCATTAAAATCCACATACATAGTGCCATTCAAATCCACACACATAGTGTCAATGTCATTTCATTATAAACAAATCAATTAACTTAATCCCATATGTATATACGACCACATATCTATCAATCAAGAAAATATATATACAAGAGTAGTTCTTTCATGATATGTGCGCACCATTTATGTATAAAATAACTAATCTTATAATTGCTTATGGACTTACCTTGTGTTGGATGAAACGGTTCCAATCGGCTACTCGATACCCTTTGTTTTTCCCTTGCTTAATTCCCCTCCTTTGGGTTCTTGAGCTAGAATAAACAAATTGACTAGTTTAATTACCTTGCTAGTTTATTTATATCCCACAATATTAATAGTTTCATATCACAAGAATCACACGACAAAATTTGATTTTCATCCACCTTATGCTTTCATTAAACTTAAGCCATTCGGTTCTCATTGACACATTCAAATATCATATCACGAACATTGTTATTATGACCTTGCCTTTTTCCCTTTACTAATTTTTTCCATACAAATCTAAACTAACCATTCGGCTATTGACCACCTAAGATCCAAATATTATAAACAACCTAATCAATACTTTAATAAAACACACACATATATGTATATATACGGCAACCACCCCTTGCTAAATATTCACACATATATAAATTTAATAATTTCCACTTCATCTTACAACCATCATTGTTTAAGACATTAAAACCTCAACTAATGTTTATCTAATGACTCAAGGTCGAATGCATATAAATTTTTAGTATACATATAAAGTTTATACTTTAAATAAATTATTCACATACTAACAGGCAGAATATCATCTTCACTAAACATTTAAACCATAATTCCTTAACAATCTTTTCACTTTCGGCATTATCACTACCAAAATAACAATTGCACATCACTTTGTCATTAGCACATAGTTTCACCACATAACCACCTTGACCGAATACTTCTAAAACTAGCAAAAGCTCCACATTTGTTCATACCGTCATTTAAGTTCACATATATCTATTTAGCTAGCTCATTTTCACCTTTCTAATATTTCTATCCAAAACATCAAAACACTATCCTCTTAGCATTTATCCATTATAACCGAATGCACATTTTGTCACCAATTCAAAAAAAATCCACATATGGGTTATAATAAGAGCTTGACTACTAACTCAATTTTCATAAAATTTAATAGAAATAACATAAAATCTTACCTTAATTATCCCTTAAGATGGCCGAATGCCCTTGACATTTTCCTTCTTCGTTCACTTATGTTTTCGGCAATGAGGATGGAAGAGAAACATTGAATTTCCTTGTTTTTATCACTCCCCACTTAATATATTATAACTTATTTTATATTATAACATATTTCAATTATATCATCTATTATTATAAAAAATATATAATTATTGTATACCAACCCCATTACCGTGCCCTTAATTTAAAAAGGTAAAATAGACATGCAAATCCATCATTTTAGTAATTCAACAAATAAATCCCTTGGATATTTACCTACCATATTTTCAAAGTTCTCAAAAAAATCCTTTCAAGTGAAATTCATATTCATAAGACTAAATTAAAACATCAAATTTTCACACATGCACTATCACACATAGAACATATGCAAATAAAATTTTAAATAAGTTTTATGACTCGATTTTGTGGTCCCGAAACCATATTCCGACTAGGGTCAAATTAAGGCCGTTACAGCTGCGTTGTCTACCAAAGTGTCTATGTGAGGCAGAGGTAAATTATCTTTTGGGCTAGTTTTGTTCAGATCCCTGTAATCAACACACATTCGTACCTTCCCATCCTTCTTAGAAACTGGTACAATGTTAGCTACCCATTCAGAATACTTCACCTCTTGTAAGAATCCTGTATCGGACTGTTTCTTGACTTCATCCTTTATTTTAATACGATATCTGGTCTCATTCTTCGCAACTTCTATGGAACTGGTTTACAATCCTGTCTTATTGGAAGACGATGCACCGTAATATCAGTATTTAACCCTGGAATATCTTGATAGGACCATGCGAAAATATCCTTGAACTCATGTAACAACTCAATCAGTCTTTGCCTTATATCATCAGCAATATGCGTACCAATTTTCACCTTTTTCCCTTCCTCTAGGGCTACATTCTCTACTGCCTCTTTCTCATGTGGCATGATTTGTTTCTCCTCCTGTTTCACCATCCTCAAAAGATCTAGAGACACATCACAATCCTGGACATCTTCAAAATCCTGTAATTGCTCTAAACACATGTCTTGCTCACGAGAGAAATCAGGATTTGTAATATCAATGCTCATGTCATTGATATCTAGAGATCTGTGAAGTATAAAGAATATACAAAGAATGAATGAATTTAAAAATGATTATTTATGTGCTATGAATGAAAGAATAAGAATTGCCAAAATTTAACGGAATATTGGTTGATAAAAAATGAAACAATACTCGTTCAAATTGATAAAAGTTATGCTTTATTAAAAAATAATAGATGATTGTAAGCCCATTTCACAAATGAAATCCTATTACTCCTAGGCTCTAGAGTAACAAGAATGTTTCGAGAATTACTCTAAAAAATTCCTAAAGACTACAGAAAGTTCCTCCACAGTCCAATTGTTCAGAGAGCTTCCCGGTTCGTAAGGGCGAATGCCCTCAAGGTTTCCTTGCTCCGATCCTTTTTCGTGTATAGCATTAATCTGATGTCCTTCTTCTAAAAGTAACCCTCCTGATATAAAGGTTTGAGATATTGGCGGGAATGTCATCGGCTCCCACTCCACTTCTCTTCTATTAAGGTACGCCCTTTTTTCCTCTTGGCGCTTCTTAACTTCCTTCCTTCTTTGCTTATAGTTTGGCTTGAAGCCCAGACTAAAGCGATCTCTCTTCTCTTTTAGTTCTGGGATTTGAGTCCCTCATTGCAGGTATTTTTCTAACCCCTTTCCTGGTAAGGCTCGCTTTCCCACTATCATTTGTAGAGCCATCCTCGTTCTAGAGAGCGAAAAGAACACTCAATAGACTCTTCGTTCGTCTCGACATAAGGGGTCTTGCTAGTGACTGCAGCTATAATATCCTCCTCCACATTGATGGTTACTAACCGTCCATCCGTCATTAACTTTAATTTTTGGTGCAATGATGAGGGCACCGCTCCCGCTGAATATATCCATGGCCTCCCTAATAAGCAATTGTAGGAGGGCTTGATATCCATCACCAAGAAGTCTACTTCGTATATATTCGGCCCAATTTCCAAAGGGATGTCAATCCTTCCTATCACCTTCCTTTCTGTACCGTCAAAGGCTCTTACCACATTTTGACATGTCTTCATGTGAGAATCATCAATGGGTAATCTATTCAGAGTAGACAACGATAGAACATTCAAAGCCAATCCATTATCGACGAGCATGCTTGGGAGTGTGTACCTATTACATTGAGTGGTGATGTGCAGGGCCTTTGAATCCTGAACTAGTTGGGAAATTCATGGGGATCCCAGTATCGACCGACCCTTGTTGGGGCCTTATAGTGACATATGGCCTCTTGGGAAGTGCCTCAGTTTGTGTAGGCACGTGAGGTAAGGTGAAACTTGGAGGATGATCCTCACCCTCCTCGCCAATAATTGCCATAGGAGCCTTTCCCTTATTAGTGGCCCTCAGAAGTTGGGCCATCTCAGCCATCATGTTCCTTTGTGCCTCCAACATTTGCTCCATCATGTCGTTTTGCATCTTTGCCAATTGCTCCTGCAATTGGTCCTGCATGTCCTTCTGTAACTGTTCAAATCTTTGGTCCATGTTCTTAGTTTTTGCATGAGTTCCGTAGTGATGTGTTGCTTCCAAATTTTCTTTCTCTCACTCTCTTTCTCCCTATTAATTTTAACTAATTAGGGTCTTTCTATAAACTTGAATGCATATGATACAATGAGATGCTATAAAATGCAAATGCATGAATGCAAAAAGATGTCGATTCTGATTCAATTTCATTTTAGAAAACGTTATTTAAGAAATAAAAATCTTTTCATAAAACGGATTACAAATACACTTTCGCCCGTAGGCCTAAAGTCTTAACCATATCTAATAACAATGTTAACTCTCGTCCTCTGTCTGACGATGACTCATACATTATACTCAACGTTCTAGCTTGTACTACCAAATCCTGCAAGTGTTTAGCAATCTCTCGAATCTGAACTAAGGCTTCTCCCATGAGATAATCCTTATTTCCAACTTGATCCTGAAGATGGTGAAGTTCTTCCTTCCACTGTTCTTCTCTTGCCTCGAGCTGCTCAATCCGTAGCTCACAGCCCTGTAGTGCTACTTCCAACCTTCCAATATCGTGCTTCATTTCCTCGATCTTATTCAAGGTTGCTTTTAACTCGATTGCAAGGTTACGACTTCGGTGATGATGAAGAGATCGTCCAAGTTCAGCCACCTTAGTTTTTAATCCTTGATTTTCCTTCTCTAGGGCCTGATTACACGACTGCATCTCTTGGAACTTCTTCTCCCAATACTCGGCTTTGGCTCTTTCTTCCTGAATCTCTTGCTGCCACTGCTCTGGAGATCTCCCTAATCCGACCCTTTTCAACGTTACCTGGGCCTTTTTGTAGTGAGTCTTTAAATCATCTCGATCTTTCTCTTTTTCTTTTTCACCTTCTCGACTTCCATCTTTTGAACATCAACGTCGAGACTTAAGCACATTTTTTCCTCTTCGAACTTCTCAATCCTCTTTTCAATCTCCGAATTCTTTCTCTCGAACTCTTGCTTCATAACCTCCAACTCTGATGGAATCACTCGTACGCTTTCCTCTAATGATCGAGCCACTCCTAAAATTAGCCTAGGGACATTATCGTTGACTTTCCTACTAAACCACCCTTTATACTCAAGGATTGACGTCGAGCCTTTGGTCAAGATCTTCATACAGAAAGGCTTCTCCAAGCCTCAGAAATCTCTCGCATCTTCCTCTTATAGTGATCTCCTTTATAAGAGAAATCACTTTGAGCTAGACCCTGTGTAACCGGTATGAACTGCCTCTGTAACACCCCCTACCCGTATCTGTCACCGAAACAGAGTACGAGGCATTACCGAGGAGTACAAAACACTTACAGATAATTTAAATATATTTTCATAACAACTTGTCTCGATTTCATACTATTTTATATTTAAGCTTTACTCACCAAAGTATTTGAAATATCATCTTTATGCAAATAGCACACATGAGGTACATAATTCCATAGTTAAGAATGAACACATTTATCAAACATATTCCACATTCATATATCAATGTCTTACATTTTCATATATCAATAACCGTCATTTTTCTTGTTTTTTAGATAATTATGTGTAACCATTGATAAGCATGTAATTTACTGTTTCTTCCTGTCAATCACAATTTCAAATGACAAATTCGTGTGAATCAGCTCAACCTCATTAGGTGTTTAAATTCTGTCACTTTGATTCACATACTCATTATTTACTAACATATCCTGTCAAACACAATCTCTGAATGGTAAAATCACATAATTGAGCTCAATAATAATAATGATAACATTACTTACATTTCTTTTTCCACATGTTACATTTAAGACTTACCAACTTGTCCATCCAAGGAACAGCTTACGGATTTGAGTACATCGTGATCTGAAGCCCGAAATCTAGCTGAAGCACATAAGTGCTAAACGGAAGCCCGAAGGTTAACTGAAGCACATAAGTGCTAAACGGAAGCCCGGAGGCTAACTGAAGCACATAAGTGCTAAACGGAATCCCGAAGGCTAACTGAAGCTCATCAGAGCTGAACTGAAACCCCAAAAGGGTTAACTAAAACTCATATGAGTTAACGGAAGCTCGTAAGAGCTAAACGGAAAGCAAACAAGAGAATTCGCAACAAATGCTGAATCTCGATTTACTTGGGTAATTTACCGTCAATTCATCTTTTTCACTAAAAGATTGTACTCATTTCCCGCGTTCCGTTCCTCCGAAATTCTCAGTTTAATTTCATAACTTTTGTACATAATTTACTTATTTTCAACAATTAACATACATAAATATTAATCACCATTCATAAAATAATATTGAAATTTAATAATATTAACAAATGGTCACTAAATTTAGTTATATAAACTCACAAGTTCGATTTTTGTATTATAGCGATAATCATAATTTTATAATAAATATTCCAAATAAAACATTATATCGTTTCTAATTCAACACTTATAGATTATAATCGGGCATGTGATCAATTTATACATGAGTCATTCATATATTTTTGTATATTTTCCTCCTCCTCCTCCTCTCCATCCACATCCTTAGTATAAATAACACACTTATACGTAACATTATCTATAATTTTCACTATCTACTTATGTGAATATTCAAGCTATCCATCTGTGTCATAGTCACTAAATTATTTTTATCTTGAGCTACAGAACTCCAAATTAAGATCCATAAATTGTCCCAGAAACTAGATTCACATATCTTCTTACCATAAAACTTTCACAATTTTCGGTTGGGTCAATTAATAAATTTTATTCATTGAAGTCTCCCCTGTTCTGCTGTCTGACAGTTCTGACCCTTCTTCACTAAAAACTAATTATCTCCTCGTACAGGATTCGAATGATGTTCTCGTTTATTTCTCTTGAAAATAGACTCATTAAGGATTTTAAAAATATAAATTTAAGCCCCTAATTATTTTTATACAATTTTTTATGATTTTACAAAGTCAGAATAGGGGAACACAAAATCATTCTGACCTTGTCTCACAAAATTTATCATATCTCATGATTTACAATTCCATTGCTTACATTATTTCTTCTATAAGAAACTAGACTCAATAATCTTTAATTTTATATTTTATTCATAGAATCAAAAACTAATGAATTCAACAATAGGACCTAGTTGTAAAAGTCATAAAAACACAAAAATTTCAAGAAATGATCAAGAATTGAACTTACTTGAAGTAAAAATATGAAAAACCAGCTTAATAGAACTCTTCCAAGGCGTTTTTCTGATGAGAATGCAGAAAAATAAAGAGAAATCTAGATAATTCCACTTTAGCCCTAGCTTTATTAAGTAAATTTTGCAATTTTCTAATTTTGCCCTTAATTCTCCTTATTTTCTTGCTGATTTCATGCCCTTACCGTCCAGCCCAAATAGAATTTGGGTCTATTTTCCTTTTAAATCCTCTTTCTTTTATCAATTAAGCTATTTAATCATTTCCCACAATTTTGCATTTGATACAATTTAGTCCTTTTTGTTCAATTAACTATCAGAACTTTAAAATTTCTTGACAAAACTTTAATACTAACATATTAACACTCCATAAATATTTATAAAAATATTTATGGCTCGATTTAAAATTATCGAGGTCTCGATACCTCGTTTTCGATTCTAATTATTTTAATATTTATTTTTAGTACACTATTCACTATTTCAAAATTTTTCCTGACTTCACATTTAATTTATACTCACTAAATTAATAATATTTCCTACTCATTTGTCGGATTTAGTGATCTCAAAGCACTGTTCCGACACCACTGAAAATTAGGTTGTTACAGCCTCGCTCTATATTGCCTTAGAACAAGCAATGGTGCATATCCAACAACTCCCCAAATTCCTGGCAAAGGGACCCAATCAAAACTGCCACAGGGGTAAAGGACTTCACTAGGAACCAACCAAGGAGCCTTCCACATAACATCTTCCTCTCGAAGATTCTGAAGAATGTCTATCCACCTCTCTTCTGAAATGTCATCTCTCCTCGGCATGTCTACCACTTCTTTTAAGGGAGAATAACCCTCAAAGAATACTCGGCAAGGAACCTTATCAAGCTTCCAAAAATGACTGTGGAACCAAACCAACAGCAACTGTGCACATCCAATGAATCTACCTTCGCCGGCTCTCCGATATGCACTCAAAGATCTAAATGTCTCAGCTAGGATTGCTGGTACCGGTGTATTCTACTTACCAACGCGATCGAAAAAATCCGCAACTGCCTCATCTATGTGCCCCAACGCCTTTAGGAAAATCACCATACCGTAAATACTCAAAGCCAGGACGTCGACCCTTTTCTTTATGTTTGGATGTGTCGATATCAAATCTCTCAAAACGGCCCATGAAACACACTTACTATCACCCTTTTATTGTATATGAGCTACAGCCCACTGCTTACTCATCCCAGTAATCATCACCAACTTCTTTGCAAAAGTTGGAAGACTAACAGGCCTAACATAAGCCTTGTGACCCTGAATCATTGGGCAACGCAGTAAAGTCGTATACTCCTCCAAAGTAGGTGCAAGATCAACATCACCAAATGTAAAACAACTATAAGCAGGGTTCCAGAACTGTACCATAGCTCGAAACAAGTGCCTATCTACTTTGACGTCTAGCAAATAGGGAAGGTCTCTATAATTCGGATAGAAAAGTTGCTTAGCCTTGTCATCCCATTGGGCTCAAATGTTTCTCAGCTCTTGGAACTCATTCTGCGTCGAATTAATACGGGTGAAGTCCCATAACTCTGACGTATATCCCTCGGTGACACTATCTCCTTTCTTTAACTGTGTTTTCTCTGACCAGGTACAGACAGAAGCATTGTCCTCCACTCTATCAAGGTATTCATTCCTCATTACAAAACTTTCTAATCTAGAAATCGAACCGTGAATCGACACCTTTAAATGCCAAATGACATGCATGACAGTAAAATAAAAATAGGCCAGTATCATAAAAAAAATAATAAACAAGTACTTATAAGGGTAGCTTACTAAAGGCTATCACTATCTTTCCTAAACTCTTTAAAGTTCACTATATGAGTTTTAGCTCTAAAGCCAGGGTACCTGAACCAGCAAATTCATTGGTCTTCACCCATTATAGGCTCATATAGACCAAGTTCGGTTCTAGGGGACACATTTTCCTATGGCCATACGGAGATGAAAATCTCACGAAGACATAGGTACAGTATCCCGGAAGCAATCCACTAGCTCATACGAAGGTGAAAACCTTACGAAAGCGTAGCTTTTCAATCCCACTTAAGGGTGTGACCACAACGGTCATGCAAATGCAATGTACAGCAATAAGGTAACAAACATATGTAGCAAACACATGTAAAAAGGATCCAATTTTAAATTTTCCAAACTTCTGACATTAAGACAGAAAATACTCAATTTCTTGGCTTGACTCTCTTAAGTCCCCAGCGGAGTCGCCAAGCTGTCGAAACCATTTTTTAAAGGGATGTTTGAAAAATGGGGATCGACTTTTGAAAAACGAAAATGGGAGTCGCCACCAACCTTTTTAGGTGTGATTGGATCACCTTATAAAACGTTTTGGTCTACGAAAATTAAGAAAACAGGTTCGGGAGTCGGTTACGTACGAGGAAGGATTAGCACCCTCGCAACGCCCAAAATTGGTACCAAATTGAATAGTTTTCTATCTTAATGTCAAAAATTTGAAATGACTTAAAAATAGGATCCCTTTTTTTAAAACCGTAATTATTTAAGTTGAAAAATCGAGATTCCTTAGCTCCAAAAGAATACAAACATCACATCTAGCATGATAGGACACGATATTCTTAAACTCTCGTAACTGAAATCATCTCGTGATTTACAAAATCTATTTAGAAGGAAACTTTAGGCATTTAGACAAACGGGAAATCGCAACCTAGCATGTTAGGGCACTATTTCCCGAATTCCTAAATACGAAAAACATTGCCTCATTTTAGGAAAACTTTTGGATAAAATATGACAATTAAATGAAATATTTTTTTAAAATAATGATTTGAATAAAATTTTAAAAAAATAATTTACTAAGAGTAATACTAAAAAAAATTATTAAAAAATGAAAGAGTTTGATATGATACTAAAATTATTTTAAAAAATTAAAAAATATAAAAAAATAGGGAAACATGGATTAAATCAAAATAAAAAGGGTTGAAAAACGAAGATGAACAAAGAATAAAATAAGAACAAACCGTAGAAAATAAGAACGTAAAAGGGAGAGAAATTTGAGTGAAAGCTCTCAAAAATTGTTATTGTTTCCCAAAACTCCAGTATCTATTTACAATGAATGGAGAGGCCTCTATTTATAGTTGAACCTCCTCAAATCCAACGGTACAGATCAATTACATCAACAGTTAAGATTAAAAGGTATCTACAAATTAAATCTCTAAGATTACAAAATTATATCTCCTAAGATTGCATATCATATCTAAGATTGCAATCATATCTAAGATTGTATCATATCTAAGATTGCATATCATATCTAAGATTGCATATCATTGAAGATTATATTTCTATATGAGTCAAGCTTGTAGATGGACCTTAAATCTTTTCAAGTAATAGGTCATTCCGATCGGGCCAAATTATATTTATAATTCTGGATTGAACTTGGACTTCGATTTTTTTTTGGGGTTTATCATTTTTGTTTTTGGACTTATTTCTAGGCCCGGGCAAAATTGAGTGTCTACAATATTTATATATGATAAAAATTGTACTTTAGTTCTAAAAATGATAAAGTTTTGATTTAATTCTTAATAATATAAGCTATTAAAGTAGTGAAATTACATTTCAGCTCTCTTAAAAATATATGACTTAATTTCGTCTTTCTCAAAAGAAAATTTCCAGCTTCACCCCTGACTATCGAGTATGTACTTAGCACATATAATCATCTTTACCCATGATCTAATATATATATATATGAAAATTTATATTTTATGGTTGATACCATTATTTTTATTAAAAAAATGAAAAGTTAGAATATTATAAGTAAAAATTACAAATATATGTGATTGGTTGATTAAATTGGGTTATCCATTAATTTTATCTCAATTTAGTTAGAAATCTATCAAATATTTGATCATTTTACAAAATAACAAATATATTTATGAGAATTTTTTATATTTTTATATAAAATCTAAACAAAACAAATAACTAAGATTAAACCCACCTTTTAAAACTATATATATATATATTTCATAAATATATTTGCTACAGACTCATCATCTATTACATAATAATATTAAAGTTTTTTTTTTTCCTACGATGAAAAAGTACGTAGCAAGCACATCCATTTAAAAAACAAAAACCCCCACGTGATCTTTTCTTCTAGCGTAAATGCAAGATAATCATCAATGGTGATGAGGATCGGGACCACCGGGACTTTGGCGTTTCGATTCCAAAGGATTCCCAGCGTTCCTTTTCAAGCTAGCTTTAATGGCTTCCCTACCTTCCATTATCAATGCACGTTTGATAGTGCTTCCATATTGCTGAGATTCACCATTTGTCTCACGTACTTGTTGTTTTTCAACCGGTTTTATAGTGGACGTCACGGAAGTTATCACGGCCGATTGCGGTAAATATCGACCACGAAAAAAGCTCAATTCATCGGAAACCGAAAATGGAAGAAGCAAACGAGTAGCCGAACACGAAACCAACAATAAAGCATACAAGGAAAGGATGAAGAAAAGATTGAAGGTAGCCATGTTTGAAAGTTAGAACAAACTAGGGTTTTTTGATAGTTTGTGTATAGGCGTATAGCATTGGTTGCATGGATAGCTATATATATATAGATAGATAGATCTCGTTAGTTACCATCCTTTTTAAAGAATCCGATAAATCTTATTTTTCTACGTATCATATCAAACAGAACGAAGCTCCTGATTTTTTTTTCTTTATTACACTCATAATTCAACTAGTCGGTTGCAGTGGAGCCAGAAAATTTTTGTGCAGAAAATAAATTATATATTTTTATTATAGTAAAAATATAATTTCGTCATTTTAATATTATATATTTTTATAATTTTTAAAAGATTAAATCAATTTTTTATTATTTTTAAGGTTAAAATATGATTTTACTATTATTAATTTAAAATTTTATAAATTATAAAAGATCAAAATAAAAAATTTGTTAGAGGCACCTCCGCCACTGGTCGGTTGGTTCCGAGTGAGATGCAAAGTAAGGGATGGCAAAAAGATAAGAGATAAGCACAGCTTTATATTTTACGTATTCAACAATGGGGACGAATAAATCTTTTAACAGAAGTGGTATTCTTATATGCTTAGATTTCCCTTTTTTTTTTTAATTATTCTCTATTTTTACATATTAATATTTTTATTTGAATTATAAAAAGATGGTAAAGTTTTAACGACAACACGATTAGCGCGACTTGAATCCAGACTACACCTAAGACGATAAACACATTGATCATTAGGCCAACACACGATGTTCATATATTAATATCTTTAATAGAATCAAATGAATAGGTCCAATCTTGAATTAGTTGTTAAGTTAATTATTTGATTTCGTGTTGATAACAACGGATTCCGATAAAACTGTTGTAAAAAAAAAACATAGGAGGATTTCCTAGAATAATACAATGACCCCAAAGTAAATAAATAACTGAAAGATATGGATAAAAAGAAAAAAAAAGAAAAAAAGGAAGATCAAAGAGAGCCAACCTCAAAAGTTTTCAGTTTAACTAATTTTGGATTCGAATATTTCAAATCCGGTATCTAATTCTTTGAATACACACACTGTGTAAAAGGAATACATTAACACAATATAAGATTAAGACAATATGCATAATAAATTAATTAATTATTAACCCCGAACCAGTCATATCAATTGAACCAAGATTCAATTTAAATATTGGTCTAGAATAAAGAGTTAGACATATTAACTCATAAATCGGGTTAAAAACCAATTGAACCGAATTTTTTTATAATTTTTTAAATAATTTTTACAATTAAACCAGACAAACCAGTTGAATCAGTAACATGTGGTTTGATTGATTTGACCACAGTTCTGTTTCTGAAAATCTTGTATTAACCTATCACAATTTATATAAAAATTGTTAGGTCTATCAATAAGATTTAATTTTTTTTTGGTACGATCAAAGTTTACATTACAATTTAGGAGAAAGGGGTGTTAACCTAGGACTCAAGTCCTAAACCTTGAGGTGCCGAGAGAGAGTTTTAATCACTTACTTCTTTTAAGTATTTAACTAATCAAATAATTTATAATTTTGTATAATGTGTAGTTGTGCTTATGTTTTTATATCGTAATTATATTAAGAGATGAAGCTAGAAATTTTCTTTAAAAAGAGTTAGAATTAAATTAAAAAATTTTAAAGGACCAACATACACTTTTACTATTGTATTACATTATAATTTTATAATTTTTGAAAGGGTTAAGTACGATTTTACCATTTTAGGGTGACCTGCTTGTCCTTGGATTTTTTACAAGTCATAATTAAATTAAAAGATTTTTAAAGGTCAAATTACAAATCATTGCATTACAAAAATAAATTAAAAGATTTTTTAAAATCAAAGTCTGATTTAATTTATTTTTATATATATTTGAAATATTATATTTATATTGAAACTAATATTTTTATAAAAATTAAAAAAGCTTTGTGCTTATATATTTAAGTATTTTTCATATTTATTTTACGGTTCATATTTGAAGTTCTTGACGACCCTTTCCAACAATGTCGTTTCCAATGTTCGAACATGTATTTTCCATTGGGAATATAATTTGCGCCAAACACTTGTTGGTTAATTTATATCTATACTATTTATTAAGTGTTTTACTGAGTTGGTGTCACCTTCAACCAGGTCATCAACTCAGTTAAGAAAATTACAGAAATACCCTTTCATAATTAAAATAAGTTATATTATTCAAAGGTAATTCAGTCTTTTTTTAAAAAAAAACCAATACATATAGTGGGATTTGAACCCAAGTTAATTGAGTCAATAAAATCTTTAATTTACATCTCAGTTAGAGCTTTCTTTTGATATTTTCATATATTCCAATTTTTATTATACACATCTTATTACCTTCATCAATTATATATATTAATGTATTTGATTGAGTTAGTGTCACAAGTTTACTTAACACCTACTCAAGATTGTTGACAGCAGCTTGATAAACAATTTTAATTCATTTTAACATCGTACATATTTCATATGCTATTATAATTAGTTTCAAACCATACATTTCATTATTATTTTATATTATTTTTAAACACACATTTATATTCTAAATTTGTGATTTCTACACACATGCGCGTGTGATAGAAATTCTAGTCTATATTATATATTAAGTTACTGATTGAGTTGGTGTCATCCCAATCAGGCTTAACTCAAAAATTTAACAAATACCCAATCATTTTATAGAATAACAAATATATAATAATTTTTTTATCTTTTTATATTTTTATGTAAAATTCAAAAAACATACAAATTCTATTTAAACCAAACACCCATTTTAACATTACCATTTACTTTTTATATAATGTTTATTTTATAAATATATTTATTACATAATTTCTTTCACCACCTTTGTATTGTAGGTGAGCCATGATCTATTACATAATAGTATTTTTTCACTTTTTATCTCCCCCACGATAGAAAGAAGTACGTAGCATATCAACGGCTGTCATAATAGGTAAGATCATCAATGGTGATGAGGATCAGGACCACCTGGACTTCGTCTCTTCGACTCCAAAGGATTCCCAGCGTTCCTTTTCAAGCTAGCTTGAATGGCTTCCCTGCCTTCCTCTATCAATGCACGTTTGTTAGTGCCTCCAAATATCTCCGATTTACCATTTGTCTCACTTACTTCTTGTTTATCAACCGGTTTTATAGCCATCGTGGCCGACGTAACGGAAGCTACGGCGGCAGATTGCGGTAAATATCGATGATGAAAAGAGTTGAATTCGTCGGAAACTGGAAGAAGCAAACGACTAGCTGAACTCGAAATCAATAATAAAGCATACAAGGAAAGGATGAAGGAAACATTGAAGGTAGCCATTTGAAAGATACAAATTAGGGTTTGTTGATAGTTTGTGTAGCATTGGTTGCATGGATAGCTATATATATAGGTCTCCTTACCATTCTTTTTCCAGAGAATATTTTTAAAGTGTGATCTGATGGGATATGATTTTTAAGGATTACCTTTTTAATTTTCATTCCCCTACTCATAACTTTCATTGTTTATATTCTTATCGTAATCATGTTTTGATTTTTTTTATATCGTATTTATGTTTTGGGTAAATTATTAAAATAGTCACTTTTGTTTGTCTAGATTACATCTTGTCACTTATGTTTCAAATATTATATTTTAGTCACTTATGTTATCGAATTGTAATATTTTAGTCACTAAACAGTTAATTATCGCTAACGGTGTAACGGTAAATTGACGTAGCATGTTAAATAATCAATTCAAACGAATAGTTTATGTTAAATTCTACAATTGGCCCCTATATCTTTTCATTTTGAGCAATTTAATTTTTTTCTTTATTTTTAATTCTCTTTTCCTTTTCCCTCTATTTTCCTCTCTTCCTCATTTCTTTTAACGTAGTTTTTCTATGGTTTCTATTTGTTAAAACTAGTCCACAAGCTAGCCTCACTTGAAAAAATTAAATTGTTCAAAAAAATAAAAGTATAGAGACTAGTTTAACAAATAGAAAACATAGAAAAACTATGTTAAAAGTAATGGAGAAGGGAGGAAAATAGAGGGAGAAGCATAAAAGAATGGAAAATAAAGAAGAAGAAAAAAAAGGTAAGTTAAAAAAACATAAAATAAAAAATTAAATTGCTTAAAACGAAAAATCATGGGGACCAATTGTATAAATTAACCTAAAATTTTTATTTGAAATGATGATTTAACGTGCCACGCCAGCTTAGCGTTACATTGTTAATGGCAATTAACGGCTCAGTGACTAAAATGTTATATCACAATTATATAAATGACTAAAACGTAATATTTCAAACATAATGACTAAAATGTAACTTGAGGTAAATAAAAGTGACTATTTTAGTTGTATACCCTTATGTTTTTGTATAATTAATTCATATTTAATATTATATTAATTCAAATATCCAAGTAAGATGAGGAATAAGGCTGTCTCTATTACTTAAGCTTGGCTGGAAATAGAACAATATTTTGTTGCTTTAATTAAGGGAGTGGTTTATTTGGGTCTAAGTTGGGCCTTAACTAAAAATTTCAAAAATTTTAGAAGTTTAATGAGAATTATTTTTTTTTTAAAAATAAGGGTCTAATTAAAATTTAAAAGAATTTTTAAGATTAATAAGAATTTCGAAAAAAAAATTAGAAGACTTTAATTAAAATTTTCAAAAATTAAAAGGCATAATGAAAATTTTTAAAAAAATTGGAGGCCAAATTAAAATTTTTAACAATTTTCAAGGGAAAATGAAAATTTCCGAAAGGGGTCAAGGCCTACGGTCCATCCCTAAATTAAGGTGTCATTTATGTCCGTTTTATGATCCATGAACACTTTTTCAAAGTTCATGGTAACTCTTCTCAACAATATCATTTCCATTATTCAAACTTGAATTTTTTTGTCCCAAGAGAATAATGTGTCTTACCATTGCACTTAACACCTATTGGTTTGAGAAAGGACATTATATATATACATTATAAATTCTATCACACGTGTATGCATGTAGAAACTACTTATTTAGAACACAGGGGTGGTAAAGTTAATTTTTTATTAATGCAAATGCTCATGGGTTCAAACCTTAGAATAACATAACTTTTTTTTAAATACGAAAAAATATTTTTGTAATTTCTCTAATCAGTACTCTGTTAAAGGTTTAAATAATAGTATAGATATATATATCTATAATCTATATAGAAGCATGAGTTTAGAAAATTTTTGAACTGATCATAGTACATTTTATTTTTCGTCATATTATTACTAAATTCACATTTAAAAATAATTATAGGATTTAATTTAGAATTATTAGTTTAAAAATTTTAAATAAAATAGAAGTTGTGATTATTGCTTATATAAAAATAGTTAGAATTTAGTATAAAATATAGTGTATATATAAACGTGTGTGTATATATAGCAATTTTAAATGAAGGATGATTTTCCTAAAAACAACGCAATATAACTCGAACCCAAATCACATTTAAAGTGATGAACACTCTAGTTATTAGAACAACACACGGAATTTGAATAGATAATGATTTAAAGTTTGAACGTGTGAACTAATAAACTAAAGTAAAGGCGTTTTCGGCTAATATGATTCACCATCTCCATCTTAAAGATTAAGCAAAGAATATACTATTTTGTTCTCATCCTCTCTTCTTGCCATAAAGTGGCGTTAGTATTTGCAGGTGTGGTTGTTGAATGGATTTACACAGTTCATGGGTTCATATTTTTTTCAGTTTTTTTTTAAATATATTTTAGTTTTGGATTTTTACATTTTAACGTCTGATTTATTTTAGGGTTTTGGTTTTGATTTCATACTTTTTTTATTTTAAATATATTGATTTTTTGACAATTGAATATTAATTAGTTCAATTGACATTAGATTTGTTTATAATATATATCGAGTCAAGTCACAATTTGATTAGAAAAATCTAAGCATCGATTCGGCCTATATCGACTCAACACCTTGCTTTATTATTTTTATATTAATAAAATATTAAAAAATGTTTTTTTATTGATTTTATATTTTTTATAATTAATTTTGACTTTTTATTGTTTAAATTGAATTGAGCTAGTCCAAAATAATAATAATAAAAACTCTTGCGTAAACTCAGCCTAGGTCGAGTTGCACATACTTAGGTTGAGAGGGCCACCTAATCGTGGATTGGTTTAATTGGCACCTATATTGTTGCATATTATTGGAAGTTGTATAATTTCTAGAGTTGGTAAAATCAGAACAATATGATGGATTCAAACAATGGCGAAGTTAGAAAACTTTTTGAGAGGTTCGGAATTAAGTTATATATTTTTACGATAGTAAAAATAAAATTTCACTATTTTAATAGCTTATATATTTATAATTTTTAAATGATTAAATTAAAATTCTCTTTTTAAGGGGCCAAACAACAATTTTACTGTTGTAGGCCAATTTTAGCCCATTTACATCAAAACCCAATTTAGCCTTACCTAACCCACCAAAATTAAACCCAAAACCCAAAATCTTAACTACCCAAAGCCCAATTTACATCAAAACTCCAATGGCCCAAACCCTAAGCCCAAATCAAAATAAAAAAAACCTAGCCCACAACTTAAACTTTTCTCAACTAGCCACACCTTTTCCACCACCAACTCCACTAGCCACTCCTTTTCCACCACCAACTCCACTAGCCACACCTTCTCCACCACCAAATCCACTAGCCACACTTGCTCCATTACCTACTCCACTAACCACACTTGCTCCAGCACCACTTGTACCTACAAATGAAGACATAAACAATAAAAAAATATTTTGTAAATGGCTATATAAGCCTTCTCATATTTTGTATATGGGGAGATTTTTTTTTTTGAGAGTTTTTGGGAGAGAAAGTTATTGTAAAGGATTTTTGGAGATGTTTCTTTTTAAAGTAATCAAGGAGAAGAGTTATTGTGAAGGCTAGTTTTTGGAGAAGCTAGTTTTTTTTTTTAAGATTAATCAAAGATCAAAGCAAAAGAAGTTTCTTTGTCTATTCTCATTTTAAGTTCTTTGTTTACTTATTGTTTTCCTTTCAATCTTATTTTGTTTTTTTATACGAAAGTAAAAAAAAATAAAAGGAGGAAGCTTACCCATTTTTACCGAAAAAGTTTTTTTGAGGTCCGGCTGCCGTGTACGGTGGCGCCGGCGGCGGTCCGGCGACCGGACGATGGCCGACCTTGTGGCCGAAAATCATCCACCCTCTCCCTCTCTCTCCTTTTTTGTTATTATTATATTTCTTAATATTATATTATATATATTCTTTTAATATATTAGGTATATTTTAAATTCTATATTACGTGTATATATATATTATACTATTTTATGTATATATCTTTAATATTATATTATTTATATTTTTTTTACATGTTATCTTATGTATATATCTTAACTATATTATGTATATTTTAACACTATATTATGTACATATTTTTAATATTATCACGTATTTATTTTTTTATATATGTATATATTGATGTAGTATTATTAATAGTATTGATTTTTAAACATCATTATTATTTCTAATATATATATTATGTACATTTTTGTTATTTCTATTTTATTTTTTATTTGTCAATATTAATTATTATTATTCTAATATTTTTATATTTTAATATTTTATATTTTATATATTTTATTATTCACATCATTATTCGCATTTTTTTACAATAATATTCTTGGATTTTTTTTACTATCATTTTAAAAACTTTTTACACTTTAATTTTAAGAATAAGGCAATGTACCGATTTTAACATTAAGTTATCAATTTCATCGCTATGTTGGGTGAAATTAATCGGCTCGTGTTAAAAACGGGACGTCCTTCTAAAAAACAAAAAAACTTGCAACTTCTCATTTCCTTCAATCGGATCACACTTAAATGTCAAATTGAATTCGTATTTTTGAAAATTAAGACAACATGTGTTTAATAAGATAACAATTTTGGGCGTCGCGAGGGTGCTAATACCTTCCTCGCGCGTAACCGACTCCCGAACCCTAAATTTTCTCTGGATTTTAACGTAGACCTAAACTTAGCCTTTTATTTGTTTTAATAAGAGATCTAATAGGTGTCCGATCACACCTAGGAAAAGGATCGGTGGCGACTCCCTGTTTATTTCAAAAATCAAACGTCAAATTTCAAACTTGTTTTCAATAAATCGCCACAATTAGCGACCAAGCTAAGCTAAAATTTTTACGTCGCTACAGATGGCGACTCCACTGGGGACCTCCATTTTTGAGAGTCGAGTTGAATTAAACGCGTGTTGTCAAAATTTTCAAATTTTCGTGTTCAAATTAATATTTAATCATGATCCTTAAGTTTTGTTTTCGAAAAAAATCATACATACGTATCTCCTAATTTGTTTTATCTTTCGTTTTAGTTTTGTAGTTTTAAAATAAATGGAAGGATTGCAATTTTCTTCCACACACCGTGCACTTGCATTTTGCATAACATAAGCTCTCTACCCGGGCTCTGTCCGTTTAAGTGAAAGTAAACGCTATGCCTTCGTGAGTTAACTCGTCCCTCCGCACAGGCTAGTGAATACTTTTGGGTTACATATGACTTATGCTTTCGTGAGTTAACTTGTCCCTCCGCATAGGCATAAGTAAATGTGAACCCTCGAATTAAACTCGTGAGCCTGTGATGGGCTATGACCGAAGCATCGTACTAATCTTAGCAGATAACAGTACGGACAATTCGAGTACCCATCTAGAATCAAAACCGCATATAGTAAACCATACGAGCTATCCAACTAGAGCCGAGCCAAACCTCCGTCCGTTTACTAGTCACCGAAATAAGTACACGGGAAAAACGCATCTTACCCTCTATTTCTTTTACATTTGTGCTTTCTAAGCAAGAGAATCGAGTCCACTGGACCAAGTAGCTTAATTTGTTAGATTATCCGCAGTTTTTCTCTGTTTATATGTGTTGCGCTAACCAAGGTCATTTGTCTGTATTTTTCATCATGCATCGAAGGCATCTTGTTAGGAAGGTGTTGATTAGAGATTGGTCGCCAAAAACGGGTTTCTAATGGAGGAGTTAATTATACGAGTGACCGAAACGTTGTGTAATAAACTCCTTTGATTAAGGAAATGCCTAAATAGGGGCTATCTTGAAATCAACACCAATTTTTTGCATTCCTTGCATAACTAACATTTTGACATTCATGCATTCATTCATGCATTCATTCATACATTGCATATCCCATACTCGGTCGCTAAAGATAAAATATATAATTCGCAGTTGTAATACCACAAGACTGGAACCACGCCATTCTTATAAAACGCGCCGACAAGCTAGAGTAATGGAAGCTGAATTCAATGAGAGAATTGAAAAGATGGAAAGGGCTCAAAAGGAATTACAAGAGCAACTGGCCAAATCGCAACAAGAGACGAGAGACCTAATGGTGAGATCTCGAGAGGAATCACTAGAGCAAAGAGATCAGATGGCTAAAATGATGGAGATGATAACAACTTTGGTCAAAGGAAAAGGACCCATGCAAAACCCCGATATTATGGAACCTCGGTCAAGAATTCACCACGATCAGGATCCACTCTATCCTCCGGGATTCACTCCACTGCCCGTGTATACAACACAAAGAGGGTATACTCAAGGGGAACCCACAGGCTTGGAACATCGACCTATTCCACCTGCTCCACCCACTAATTTAGGGCAAGGAATATTCGCGTCGAACCCAGGAGCTAGTCCTGCTGATCCACTAGTTCCAGATCTGGATGACCCAGCAGAGGTAGCCAAGTTGAAATTAGATAACCATGACGTAAAATATAGGAGTCTAGAGGAAAGACTCAAAGCAATAGAAGGCACTGAAGTCTTCTCTGCACTAGGTGCCAAGGAACTCAGTTTGGTACCTGATCTAATTTTGCCTCTGAAGTTCAAAGTGCCTGATTTTGAGAAGTATGATGGGACAAGGTGCCCAAAAGCACATCTCATTATGTTCTGTCAAAAAATGACCGGTTATGTGAACGAGGATAAACTACTCATACATTGCTTTCAAGATAGTCTAACAGGGTCAGCTCTTCGGTGGTACAACCAACTTAGTAGAGAAAAGATTCGATCCTGGAATGACTTGGCGTCTGCATTCTGCGAGCAGTACAAGCATGTATCAGACATGGTGCCAGACCGGATGACCTTGCAAATGATGGAGAAAAAGCCATCAGAGACCTTCAGACAGTATGCGCAGAGATGGAGAGACGTCTCGGCCCAAGTGGAGCTCCCACTAACAAAAACGGAGATAACCATTCTCTTTATCAACACCTTAAAGGCGCTGTTTTATGACAAACTAGTGGAAAGTGTCACGAAGGAGTTTGCGGATATTGTAATATCTGGTGAGCTCATAGAGAATGCCGTCAAGAGCGGTAGAATGGAAGGTTCAGAAGGTTCAAAAAGGGCAGCGCCTATGAAGAAGAAAGAACCAGAAGCCCATATGGTGGGAATGGGAAACCGTTATGCCCCTAATCCATATCCAAATCAACCCCGACCTCGAAATTATCCACCTCCAAATTTTTATTATCCTCCTCAAACCCCTTACTACCAAGCACCACATCCGTCCTACCCCGTATACGCCATGAACAACCAAAGACCCGTCATCACTTTTTCACAAAACACTGCACCAGTTCACAACCAACCCAGAAACGAACCAAGACCAACAAGGCCCAACCCCAAGAGGCCACAATTTACTCCTATCCCTGTGTCGTATGGGGAATTGTACCCAAAACTCTTGGAGAAACAATTGATATCTCCCCATTACATGGCCTCCCTTAAACCTCCATACCTGAAATGGTATGATCCAAATGCTAGTTGTGCATACCATGCGGGGAACCAGGGGCACTCTACTGAGAACTGTCTTGCTTTCAAAAGGAGAGTTCAAGGACTCATTGACGCAGGTATCCTACGATTCGATAGTGCCAGTAACGCCACGGGGGACCCGTTCCCTAACCATACCGAAGGAAATGTGAGTACAGTGGGGAAAGAGGATGAATGGAAGGTCAGAAGATGTGTTTCAGAAATAAGGACGCCTCTGCAGAAAATCTGGGAGGTATTGGTTAAGAAAGGATTGCTCTGTCACTCTGATAGAATTTTTGGAGAAGAAGGTCAAAGTTTTTACAATTTTCATGGGATTGTTGGACATGAAATTCAGTCATGTGAGGACTTTAAAAGGTTACTTCAAGACCGGATGGAGAATAAGGAGATCAAGATCCTTAACAAGAGGGAAGATGCCAACAAAAGAGAAGTATACGTCTCTAATAGCCAATCATCAGGTCCCCCTTATAATGCTGATCGACCGTTGGTAATTTATTACGATGCGATGAGAGAGCCGTTGAAACCACAGATGGTAATTGAAGTACCGTCTCCTTTCTCGTATAAGGACAACAAAACAGTAACGTGGAGATATGATGTTAATATCGTTATACCGGAAGTTGAAAAGTCCAAAGCCATAACTGAAGATGTTGGGGAAGTAGGTCATTTCACTCGTAGCGGAAGATGTTATTCGAAAGAGGTCGAATCAGTAAAGAAGAACAGTAACTTGAAACAGAAAGGAAAAGCACCGATGCATGTGACTGAAGATGAGTATGAAATTGTGCCTGAACAAGAAGCTAAAAAGCCTGTGGACGAGGAAGAAGCACAGGAATTTTTAAACTTTATCAAGCACAGTGAGTACAACGTGGTAGAACAATTGAGTAAGCAGCCAGCGCAAATCTCGGTATTATCTCTGCAGTTGAATTCAGAACCACACCGAAACGCTCTGCTGAAAGTGTTAAATCAAGCTTATGTGGCAAACAATGTATCCGTTCAAAAACTGGATAGGTGGGTGAACAACTTGAATGCGGATAATTTCATTTCTTTTAATGATGATGAAATACCGCCCAATGGTAAAGGCTCAGTGAAAGCATTGCATATCACAACCCGTTGTAAGGGCTATATAATATCGAACGTGCTCATCGATAATGGATCGGCACTCAATGTCATGCCTTTGGCCACACTTTCCAAGATTCCGATGGATTTGTCCTATCTAAGGCCCTGCCATTCTACAGTAAGGGCATTCGATGAAACAAGACGAGAAGTTATGGGAAAAATTGAGATCCCTTTAGAAGTGGGTCCCTACATATACGATGTTGAGTTTCAAGTCATGGACATTACACCATCATACAATTGTCTCTTGGGAAGACCTTGGATTCATTCTGCTGGAGTGGTCCCATCATCCCTTCATCAAACGGTGAAATTCATCAAGGATGGCTGTTTGGTCACTGTCGAGGGAGAAGAAGACATTATAGCATCTATTTCTGCCGACGCACCATATATTGAAGTGAGTAAAGATGCTATGGAATGTTCCTTCTGATCTCTTGAATTTGTCAATGCCACATTCGTCGCTGAGGGAAACAGAATTCTCAAGCCAATACTATCGAGAAATACCAAGATGGGTGTCAAGTTGACTGTAGGAAAGGGAGCCCGAGCAAGGAAAGGTTTGAGAAGGTACCTGCAAGGAATAATCAGGGCCCTAAAGCCAGTGCACCACAAGGCCCGATACGGTTTGGGGTTCCAGCCGGACATGCGTCAAAGAAGAAGACAGTGGAAGAAGGATCAAGAGAGAAGAATTGCAAGAACTTTGGGCCGAGAACCAGAATGGGAACCAATAGAGTACCCTCCTTTGTCAAAAATATTTACATCTGCGGGAATGATGTACCCTGGACAAGATGATCCACGAAACATGCTGGGGTTAATTGAAAGGAGTTTTCAGAATGCCAGTATAAATGTCATTGACAAAGGGGCTGGTGCAAGTAAAGATGTCTCGAGGATACGCCCTTGCCCTCCTGTTTCATGTTGAACAATTGGACTGCCGAGGAGCTTCTTGTAGTTTATAAGTCTTCAGAGTAATGCTAAACATTAACCTTCTATTGTGTCATTAGATATAATAGAATTCTTTTGTAAGAGTTTGCATTCGCTCTTTATCATTTAAATGAAGATGCATTTTGTCACGATTTTTCGCATTATCACTAATTTCATAATCATTTTCTCATTTCATAGCCTATCCTTACATTTGCCTCATTGCCATGACATAACATTTTGTTTCCAATACTTAGATGTCCCTCTATAGCTTCCTTTTCCATTCAACTTTCAGGTGCTCAGATATTGACAACATGAATAAGCCCGTTACGAATCTTGAAATTGATTGTGAGAAGGCTGTTTACTTAAGAGAATTTGAAGCCGAAGAAAATGCTAAAGATTATGTCTCGTCTCCTGAATTGTTAAGAATGGTGGAACAAGAGGATAAACAGATTTTGCCTCATGAAGAATCTGTGGGAACAATAAATTTGGGCACTGAAGAGAGGAAATAAGAAGTGAAGATTGGGACTTCTATTTCAGAGAGTACCAGACATAGTTTGATCATTTTACTCCGCGAATACAAAGATGTTTTCGCATGGTCATACCAGGACATGCCAGGGCTAGATGAAGATTTAGTGGTCCATAAGCTCCCATTAAAGCCAGAATGCAAGCCCATCCAGCAAAAATTAAGACGGATGAGACCCAAAATGCTGTTGAAAATAAAAGAGGAAGTCAAGAAGCAATTTGATGCTGGCTTCCTACAAGCCTCCAAATATTCAGAATGGGTGGCTAACATAGTTCCGGTACCAAAGAAAGATGGCAAAGTACGAATGTACGTGGATTACCGTGACCTGAATCGAGCAAGCCCAAAAGATAATTTTCCCCTGCCACATATTGACACGTTGGTGGACAACACAGCAAAACATTCATTGTTTTCTTTCATGGATGGATTCTCGGGGTATAATCAGATCAAGATGGCCCCTGAGAATATGGAGAAAACTACCTTCATAACAATGTGGGGAACGTTCTGCTACAAGGTGATGCCATTCGGGTTAAAGAATGCTGGGGCAACATATCAAAGGGCTATGGTAACGTTATTTCATGACATGATGCATAAAGAAATAGAGGTCTACGTCGACGACATGATTGCTAAATCCCGAGGGGAAGAAGAGCATATAGTGAACCTCAAGAAGTTGTTCGAAAGGCTGAGAAAGTTTCAGCTAAAGCTTAATCCAGCCAAATGTACATTTGGGGCTACCTCGGGAAATTTGCTAGGCTTCATTGTCAGTGAAAGAGGTATCGAAGTTGATCCAGATAAAATAAAAGCCATCCAAGAATTACCACCTCCGCGCACGCAAAAGGAAGTTAGAGGATTTTTAGGGAGATTAAACTACATCACCCGATTTATCGCTCAACTTACCAACCAATGCGACCCAATCTTTCGGCTTCTTCGAAAACATAACCCGGGAGAATGGAACGAGGAATGCCAGGTGGCCTTTGATAAGATAAAGTAATATTTTTCTAGTCCTCCAGTGCTAGTACCGGCAACTCCGGGGAGACCATTGATATTGTATTTGACCGTGTTCGAAAATTCAATGGGTTACGTACTGGGGCAACACGACGAGTTAGGGAAGAAAGAAAAGGTGATCTACTACCTCAGTAAAAAGTTCACTGAATATGAGGCAAAGTATTCGTCCATTGAAAAATACTGTTGCGCTCTGGTTTGGGTAGCTTGGAGACTCAGACAATATATGTTGTATCACACGACATGGCTAATTTCAAAGCTAGACCCAATAAAATACATGATGGAATCACCGGCACTCTCAGGAAGAATGGCACGATGGCAGATCCTCCTATCAGAATATGACATTGCCTATGTAAGTCAGAAGTCGATAAAAGGGAGCGCAATAGCTGATTTCTTAGCGACTCGAACGACGGAGGAATATGAGCCCTTGAAATTTTATTTCCCAGACGAAAACTTAATGTGCATCACAGAAATGGAATCCGAGTCATCAAAGAGAAGTCATGGAAGATGTGCTTTGATGGTGCGTCAAATGCTTTAGGGCATGGAATTGGAGCAATCCTGGTATCACCAGACGGGAATCATTATCCGTTCACTGCAAGACTGAATTTCTTCTGTACCAATAACATAGCAGAATATGAGGCCTGTATCATGGGACTTCGTGCAGCTATTGAACGAAACATCGAAATCTTAGAGGTGTACGGGGACTCAGCCCTAGTGGTTTACCAAATCCGTGGAGAGTGGGAAGTGAGGGACCCAAAATTGATTAAGTACAGTGATTTAGTGGCTGAATTGATCAAAAAATTCAAAGAAATAACTTTTCATTACTTCCCGCGAGAAGAAAACCAATTGGCTGATGCCCTGGCCACCTTGGCTTCAATGTTCAAAGCAAGTAAAGAAGTAGAAATAATGCCCCTCAAAATGAGCATATACGAGGTCCCTGCACACTGTTGTAGCATTGAGAAAGAGGCAGACGGACGGCCATGGTTCCATGATATCTTAGAATATATCAAGAATCAAAGCTATCCCGAACAAGCGAATGAGAACGACAAAAGAACAATCAGAAGAATGGCAGCGGGATTTGTTCTGGATGGGGATATCCTACACAAGAGAGGAAAAGATCAGATGCTTTTGAGATGTGTGGATGATGTTGAAGCCAGAAAAATACTTGAGGAGGTCCATGAGGGAATTTGCGGAACGCATGCCAATGGTTTCAATATGGCCAGAAAGATCATGAGACTCGGTTATTATTGGCTGACAATGGAAAGTGACTGCATCAATTTTGCCAGAAAATGCCACAAATGTCAAATCTACGGTAATAAAATTCATGTAGCCCCTTCACCCCTTCATGTCATGGCTTCTCCGTGGCCTTTTTCTATGTGGGGCATGGATGTCATAGGGCCAATTTCTCCAAAAGCTTCAAATGGACATCGATTCATTTTTGTGGTTATCGATTACTTCACAAAATGGATTGAAGCCGCTTCATTTGCCAATGTGACGAAGACTGCAGTGTGCAAGTTTTTGAAAAAGGAAATCATTTGCCGATATGGTTTGCCTGAAAGAATCATTTCAGATAATGCCATGAATCTGAACAATAAGATGATGGAAGAAGTGTGCGAGCAATTCCAAATAAAGCATCATAACTCCTCGCCCTATCGCCCAAAGATGAACGGGGCTGTGGAAGCAGCCAACAAAAATATTAAAAAGATCATTGGGAAAATGACTGAGACATATAAAGATTGGCACGAGAAACTACCATTTGCTTTGTATGCATATCGCACATCTGTGCGAACATCTACAGAAGCAACTCCTTTCTCTCTGGTTTATGGAATGGAAGCTGTGCTACCTATTGAGGTTGAGATCCCCTCTCTGCGAGTCTTAATGGAATCAAAGTTAGAAGAAGCAGAATGGGTATAAGGTCGATATGATCAGCTGAACCTCATTGAAGAAAAGCGTCTCAGGGCAATTTTTCATGGACAAATGTACCAGAAAAGAATGATCACAGCCCATGACAAGAAGGTACGGCCAAGAGAATTCCATAAAGGAGAACTCGTGCTGAGGAAAATTCTCCCAATACAAAAAGACCTGCGAGGAAAATGGGCACCAAATTGGGAAGGACCATATGTCGTAAAAAAGGCATTCTCAGGAGGAGCTTTGATCCTTACCAAGATGGATGGGAAAGAGTTGTCGAATCCAGTGAACTCAGATGCTGTGAAGAAATATTATGCTTAAGATGAAAACCCGAAAAGGGCATCTTAAAAAAAAAAGGGGGGATCAAGGCGAAAGCCCGAAAAGAGCGTCTTGATTAGTACAAAAAGATTAGGATGAAAACCCGAGAGGGCATCCTAATGAAACAAACCTGGCGGTCGAACGATAGGTCAAGCAGTAAGGCTACAGTATTTGAAGCATTTCTGAAAGCTCGAAATCTTCTACGCAAGAAGCCATACTCGAAAAGATTTTTGATTGAGGAACGAGGAAGAGTTCATGTGTTGAATATCTAGAGCATTTGTATCCGTTGAATACGATCCTTTCTTTCTTTTTGACATTTTTTACTCTCATTGGTTAACTTGCTTTGTTTGCCACATTTGAAATAGATGAATATGAAATATCATTTTTGTCCCTATCTGACCTTTTTCATGCATCTCATTATGTGTTTATTTACATGATAAATGGTGAAATGACGTACTCTAAACAAAAGAAATGTTAAGCATTACCTGGATGAAAATTTGATAAGCACAAGAGTCTCAAAGTAAGAACAAAGTTCAATCGGGGGTAGAAGAGTGATATCTGAGGAACGTCGATTACTCGTGAAGCTTGAAGACAGGTATAAGGCCTAAAGAGAAAGTTGAGAATCAAAGCAATGAACACAGATCCTCAACAATCGTGGCTAAATGGACATACGACAAACATGCTTAAGGAGCACTGCATAATCATGTAGGCATAAAAGCATTTAAGACAAACATGTGCATATCATGATAACATCATACATAGCATATACAGGTACTCCAGCAGATCAAGAAATCTTGAATGAGAGTCGCACTGAATCAAAGGAAAAGACACCCGAGTTCTACCAAAGGACAGGTTTTGGTATTTTGATGTTTTTAATTCATGCTTTTCAAGGAAAATCAACTCATATTGCGAGAGATGAGTTGAGCCTCAAGACACGTTGAGGTATTTTTAATTTTTGTTTTCAAAATCAACTCATATTGCGAGAAGTGAGTTGAGCCTCGGGGCACACTGAGATATTTTTAGTTTATGTTTTAAATTGACTCATATTGCGAGAGGTGAGTTAAGCCTTTTAATTCTTGTTTTTCAAAATCAACTCATATTGCTAGAGGTGAGTTGAGCTTCGGGGCACGCTGAGGTATTTTTAGTTTATGTTTTAAATTGACTCATATTGTGAGAGGTGAGTTAAGCCTTTTAATTCTTGTTTTTCAAAATCAACTCATATTGCTAGAGGTGAGTTGAGCCTCGGGGCACGCTGAGGTATTTTCAATTTTTTTGTTTTGATTTCAACTCATATTGCGAGAGGTGAGTTGAGCCTCAGGACACGCTGAGGTATTTTCAATTTCTGTTTTTTTTCCAATTTCTGCTTTTCAAAATATCAACTTATATTGCGAGAGGTGAGTTGAGCCTCGAGTCACATGCCGGGGTATTTTCAAATTCTGTCTTTCAAACTCTATTTTTAATTTTTACTTTTCAAAAATCAACTCATATTGAGAGAGGTGAGTTGAGCCTTTTAATTTCTGTTTTTCAAAAATCAACTCATATTGCGAGAAGTGAGTTAAACCTTTGCTCACGTGCTGAGCTATTTTCAATTTCTGCTTTTCAAAAGAATCAACTCATATTGTGAGAGGTGAGTTGAGCCTCGGGTCACACGCTGAGGCGTTTCCAATTTCTGTTTTTCAAAATATCAACTTATATTGCGAGAGGTGAGTTGAGCCTCGAGTCACATGCCGAGGTATTTTCAAATTCTGTCTTTCAAACTCTATTTTTAATTTTTACTTTTCAAAAATTAACTCATATTGAGAGAGGTGAGTTGAGCCTTTTAATTTCTATTTTTCAAAAATCAACTCATATTGCGAGAAGTGAGTTGAGCCTTTGCTCACGTGCTGAGCTATTTTCAATTTCTACTTTTCAAAAGAATCAACTCATATTGCGAGAGGTGAGTTGAACCTCGGGTCACACGCTGAGGCGTTTTCAATTTCTGTTTTTCAAAAATCAACTCATATTGCGAGAGATGAGTTGAGTCTCGGGCCACACATTGAGGTCTTTTCAAATTCTGTTTTTAATTTCTGCTTTTCAATTTCTGTTTTTTTCAATTTATATTTTTCAAAAATCAACTCATATTGCGAAATGTGAGTTGAACCTTGGGTTCACATGTCGAGGTATTTTTTAAATCTACTTTTGCGAGAGGTGAGTTGAGCCTTGGCTCACGTGCTGAGCTATTTTCAATTTCTGTTTTTAATGTCTAGTTTTACAGAGTCAATTCATATTGCGAGAAATGAGTTGAGCTCAGGATCACATGCTGAGTAAAGAATCAATATTAGAGCTGATTGAAGACACCAGATTTTGTCTCCCTGAAGTTGCAGTGGAGTTGGTCGAGGATATCAGATCTTGCCTTTCTAAAGTGGCAGAAGAGAAGACCCAAAACCTTATCTCACTGAAGCGATAGAAGAGCATATTGAATTACATTGGAACAGATTGAAGCTACAAGGCATATCTCCGAATTTGCAGTGGATTGAACCAAAGCTACAAGATGTGATGGACTGGAAAGAGACTACCTGGATGAGAAGAGCACCAAAGAAGTCCATACTTAGCAAGACCGGGCAAAATTGGCCTTTCTTTATATCTTTGCTCTATTCTCGTTACACGATAATAAGCAAAGAGGGGCAGCTGTTGTAGGCCAATTTTAGCCCATTTACATCAAAACCCAATTTAGCCTTACCTAACCCACCAAAATTAAACCCAAAACCCAAAATCTTAACTACCCAAAGCCCAATTTACATCAAAACTCCAATGGCCCAAACCCTAAGCCCAAATCAAAATAAAAAAACCTAGCCCACAACTTAAACTTTTCTCAACTAGCCACACCTTTTCCACCACCAACTCCACTAGCCACGCCTTTTCCACCAACTCCACTAGCCACTCCTTTTCCACCACCAACTCCACTAGCCACACCTTCTCCACCACCAAATCCACTAGCCACACTTGCTCCATTACCTACTCCGCTAACCACACTTGCTCCACCACCACTTGTACCTACAAATGAAGACATAAACAATAAAAAAAATATTTTGTAAATGGCTATATAAGCCTTCTCATATTTTGTATATGGGGGGATTTTTTTTTGAGAGTTTTTGGGAGAGAAAGTTATTGTAAAGGATTTTTAGAGAGGTTTCTTTTTAAAGTAATCAAGGAGAAGAGTTATTGTGAAGGCTAGTTTTTGGAGAAGCTAGTTTTTTTTTTAAGATTAATCAAAGATCAAAGCAAAAGAAGTTTCTTTGTCTATTCTCATTTTAAGTTCTTTGTTTACTTATTGTTTTCATTTCAATCTTATTTTGTTTTTTTATACGAAAGTAAAAAAAATAAAAGGAGGAAGCTTACCCATTTTTACCGAAAAAGTTTTTTTGAGGTCCGGCTGCCGTGTACGGTGGCGCCGGCGGCAGTCCGGCGACTGGATGATGGCCGACCTTGTGGCCGAAAATCATCCACCCTCTCCCTCTCTCTCCTTTTTTGTTATTATTATATTTCTTAATATTATATTATATATATTCTTTTAATATATTAGGTATATTTTAAATTCTATATTACGTATATATATATTATACTATTTTATGTATATATCTTTAATATTATATTATTTATATTTTTTTTTACATGTTATCTTATGTATATATCTTAACTATATTATGTATATTTTAACACTTTATTATGTACATATTTTTAATATTATCACGTATTTATTTTTTATATATGTATATATTGATGTAGTATTATTAATAGTATTGATTTTTAAACATCATTATTATTTCTAATATATATTATGTACATTTTTGTTATTTCTATTTTATTTTTTATTTGTCAATATTAATTATTATTATTATTCTAATATTTTGATATTTTAATATTTTATATTTTATATATTTTATTATTCACATCATTATTCGCATTTTTTTGACAATAATATTCTTGGATTTTTTTTACTATCATTTTAAAAACTTTTACATTTTAATTTTAAGAATAAGGCAATGTACCGATTTTAACATTAAGTCATCGATTTCATTGCTATGTTGGGTGAAATTAATCAGCTCGTGTTAAAAACGGGACGTCCTTCTAAAAAACAAAAAAAACTTGCAACTTCTCATTTCCTTTAATCGGATCACACTTAAATGTCAAATTGAATTCGTATTTTTGAAAATCAAGACAACATGTGTTTAATAAGATATCAATTTTGGGCGTCGCGAGGGTGCTAATACCTTTCTCGCGCGTAACCGACTCCCGAACCCTAAATTTTCTCTGGATTTTAACGTAGACCTAAACTTAGCCTTTTATTTGTTTTAATAAGAGATCTAATAGGTGTCCGATCACACCTAGGAAAAAGGATCGGTGGCGACTCCCTGTTTATTTCAAAAATCAAACGTCAAATTTCAAACTTTTTTTCAATAAATCGCCACAATTAGCGACCAAGCTAAGCTAAAATTTTTACGTCGCTACATTTACTATATACTAATTTAAATTTTATAAATTATAAAAGGATTAAAGCTAAAATTTTCCATTTTAAGGGGACCCCTTTGTTAGCCCCTGGCTCTACCCTTGAATTCAAAGTAGATTTTCAAAAAAAGTAGACATTGGGTGGGGTAGTAAGGGCAAGCAAATCTTTTGGATAGTGGGTATATATAGAGCGACAAGGGTAAAGTCTGAAAATTTTTCGAATGGGTCGAAATTAAATTGTACATGTTTATGAGAGCTAAAATGCAATTTTATCATTTTAATAGCTTATATCTTTTTAATTTTTTAAAGGATTAAATCAAAATTTTATTAATTTAGGGGAATGCAATTTTACTATGTACTAACTTATAAATTTTAAAGAGCCAAAAATGATATTTTTCATTTTAAAGAAGGTGAGAGCCCCTGCCAACCTGTCTAGTGCAACATCCATGGAGGGATTATAATAATTTTTTTTTGCCTTGACCCACCCTGCCCACCATATGAAATTATTATTCTATCATTGTATATATATATATAACTATTAAAAGGGCACGAATATAATGACGTGATATAAAAAATTAAAAAAAACTAATATGTTTTATTATTAAATATTTTTTTGAAGAATAATGTTGAAATATTATTACTTGTCTTTAAAAATATTAAAAATAAATAGTAAAAATTAAACTGAAGTAGAGTGGAAGTGAGGTGGGGTGAGATGGGATGGAGATAGATGAACCCAACATTCATAGAGGTGATAATGATTTTCAACATTATACATCCATAATAAAGAAGAGCAACCAATAAAATAGAACATACCAATTGTGGTCCATCCAACCTGCTCTATTGCCATTTCTAATAACTTCCAATAGATTTTAAATATCCGAAGTTTAATTAGATCTCTATAATACATGTAAAATTTCATATGGATTTGGTTTCTTATATAATTAAAAGGGTAAATTACACCCAAGGTCACTAAACTATTAGTAAGTTTATATATTGGTCACTCAATTTGAAAAGTCATAAAATATCACTGAACTATTCAAAAATTTTCATTTAATCATTGAATTGTTAAAATCATCGTTGCATGGCCTTCTTTGTTCGCACAGTCTGCACCAATCGAAAGCTCTTGTTCCCATTCTCTTCTACAATTCAGTTTTTTTTCATTAAACAATTCTGAACGTCACAGATATGCGAATCAAAATCCAAACAAATTTCTTATCCGATCTCCGACACTAACCATCAATGTCATTCATTCAAAGTACTAATCATTAAATCATCCCTTAAAGCTCACTAGCCGAACTTTAAAAAAAAAGTTAACTGTCTAGTGACTTAAAAAAAACCTTTTGAGTTCAGTAACTTTTAACGAAAATATTCAAATAGTTCAGTGACCATTTTGTAACTTTTTAATAGTTTACTGAACTTATTAATAGTTTAGTGAGTTCGGGTATAATTTACCCTAATTAGTTAAAAAAAAAAAGAGAAAAGAAAAACACAAATTGGATAGAGTTTTGAAAAAGAGAAAAATAAAAGAAGCGAAGGTGAAAGAGAAGGTATAGGAGAGACATAGGAGTGAAAAGAGGAAGAGTGGACCGAGGATTTGGGCAATAAACCAGTTACTAAATTATATATTTATAGTAACCTAAAGATTTGCATGGTTTTGAAATTTAATTTCAACAAAATTAATCTCAGACAAACTAGGCTTTTGCTAGAGAGAAAATCTGAAATCTCAGATATAGTGATGATCTTCTCTTTTTTCTCTACCTTAAAACTCGACTCCTTTTAAGGGTTTGTTTGTTCTCTTTGACTTCCATTATCTACGAGATTTTCGCCTTCTTTTTGCTCCAACTTTGTTGCTTTCTTCTTTGTATATTTTCTCTAGATTTTCCCACCTTTTGTTAATTATTTTTATTAGTTAGCAAGTTTTTAAGATCTGGGTGTATCTCTAAATGCTTCATACGTTGTAGTGATAACAATAATGGCACAAGAAGATCAAATGACTCAAAGGTATAGCGATAGTAACAGTAATAGTGGTAGTGGAATTGGGATTGGGATTGGAAGCAATAACAATGGTAGATATTCAAAGAAACAAAGGCCTAAAAAAGTCCCACAAAGAGGGCTTGGTGTAGCCCAGCTTGAGAAGATTAGAATTGAAGAACAACAAAAGAAAGATGCTGCAATTTTGCCTTTTCAATCACCTGTTGTTAATGTTAATCCTCATCATCATCATCAGAAACCATCAGCATCATCATCATCAACATCACCATCATGTTTCCCTTTGCCAATCCCAACTTTCCTTCCTTCAAATCAATCATGTTCATCTTTAGCTTCTGCTGATATTTCACCACCGAATTCAACGTTTAGACCACCAAATGGTGATATTGTCAGCACTGCAAACACTGTTCCATTGACCTGCAATAATGGTCAAAATAAAATCTGGGGTTCTTGTGATTATGAGTACAACAACATTGAAAAAGAGTGTTGTGGGTTGGATCCTGGATTGGCTTTTAGGACAAATTTGAGTTTGCCTTATGAATCTGAACCTATTTGGCCTGTACCTTGTTTGATGCAAAGGGCACAACAACAACAACCATTTCAGCAACCTTCTTCTTCATTGGTAAGAACATTGATTTTGTGTTTGTTTATAACTTGTGTCTTTTATTTATGTCTTTTAATTAATTAATGCAGGTGAATTTGTCATCAAGAACTTCATCAACATCTATATTGAATTTTCAAATGGAGCCTCCTTCGAACCAAAGCTATTATGGAAATTGTACACCTTTATTCCCTGAAGATGATAAGGTATATGTATATATATATATATATAGCCTCAATTTCCGTATCTTTTTTATAGATCCAATGATGCATTATAGTTTTAAATACCTCTTTCCAGCACTCCCATAACATGGTGGTCAAGAATGTTCACCCTATAGATTCCACCCAATTCGAGTCTCTAGTAGAGTAATTGGAAAGTCTAATTTTTAAGGACAATTCCTTGTTAGACATAATGTGTGTACGTGAGTAGCGTGGATATGTCTTTATTGTATGTGTGAGTACTAACATCTAATTGTACATATCAATTGTTGAAAATTAACTGTCAAAGAAACTCAAAGTTTAGTGCTATTAATTTATGTGTCATCCTTAAGACTTAGCATCTAATAGGGTTGAGATTTATATCTTAGCATTTATACTTTCCTATTCTCAAGGTTTTTTTCTTTTTCTTTTTTGGGTAAAAAAAGGTTTAGAAAGAGAATAGGAGAAGAATTTTAGGATTAAAATTTCAATTTTGTTGAATTACATTTTTTAAAGGTGACAGTGACTGCATGAACTAATTTACATGAATTTTAATATAACAAATTGTAGGTGGTTGGCATGAAGAGATCATATCCCTTCTCTCTAGACAATGCTCCAGGCCCTCCTATATATACTAAATATCCTCCCATTGTTCATTCCATTAATGGACAAGTTGAAGCAGCTTCAAGTAGCAATGGTAGCACATTCAATTTCGAGCCTGGTACCCCGAATTTCAGGTTGTTTTTAATCTTTCATCATTCAAGCACAAGAACATCGAGGTTTAAGATTCAAATCTTGATTTCCCTTTCATCGTAAACTCAATATTTATCATAATTGATATAGAGTTTCTCTCATGCAACGTTTTCAGGGAAGGACCTTCATGTTCAACTTCAAATATGGAATCAAAATCCAAGAAAAGCATCAAACAAAATGGGGTCTATGATGGAGATTTTCTCACATTAGCCCCTCCAACAACTACAATATGTTCAAGCTCAAAATTCAAGCACCCTTCATCAATTTTAACCTATTACAATTGCGAATTGCCTGACCTTGAATCATTAGCATATCAAGTGAGCTTAAACAACAAATTATACCATGTCCATTTCCATTAGTTTTATCAATTTGCTCATATATTTATGTGAATGTGTTAAAAGGCAAGCTTCGATGATTCAATCGTCCGGCAAGGAGGAGCTACCGGATTTAACCAGTCGTATCGACCTTACTATAGCTTCTTACCACCGGCACTGGTGCAAATTGACCAAGCAACTACGATATCGATGGCCAATTGTAAAGGTGGAGAAGTAGAACATGTTGATCTTGATTTGAGGCTATAAATATTTCTTTTTCTGTACAGAATTGCAAATATTGAGATTCAAATTTCAAAAATTATTAAATGTTATGCCTTGATTGTATGATCCAATGAAGCTGTATCTCAGGTATCAAGTTATAAGATGTCTATACAAAATGCATTAACCTCTAACATGGCCCAGACACTGTATTTATATGGTGTATTAGCATTAGGTTAAACTCTGTTATTAGTTCATATAGTTTAAGTTATAGATTTAATCATTGTATTTTAGTTTGATCATTTTTAGCCTTTCCATTTTTTAAAATCTGTTAAATTTATTAAGTTTTACTATTTTCGAAATTTAATGCGGGAAATATACTATCATAACTATAATATCATGTTAGCCACTCATTACTCACTAAAAAATCAATTGACGGATTAATGTTCGAAGACTGAAGTTTCAAATTTTGAAAAGTGTGAATATTTAGAATGATCAAATTGAAGAATATGAACTAAATTTACAATTATATACATAGTATAATACTAGTAATTGAAATAATACTAGTAATTGAATTTAACTGTTATTGTTGACTCAAGACTAAAATTTAAAATACGAAAAATATAAGGACTAAAATTGATCAATTCAAAAAGTACAAAAGCTAAAATCAATCGAGTACAAATATTAAATTCATAATTTTCACAAAGTATAGAGACTAATAGCAGAATTTAACATTAATATTATTTGCATTCAGCCCACTACTACATGTGAGCAGTCAATTTATCAAACCCAAAAGTAAAGTAACTAAAAAAGGAAAACACAGCAGCACTCAATGGCCCATTGAACCTAACCTCAAAAGAAACAAACAAAAGATTTGCTAAAGACAAAACATATATTTTTCCTCATCTCTCTCCTTTCATTTTCATTCATTTCATTTCAATGTCACATGCTTTCTTCTCTCTCTCTTCCATTAATCCTCCTCGTACATGTAAATCTTTACAATCCCATCACTTCACCATCAATCAAACAAAAAAACCCTTTTTTTTTCTTATGTTATTTCATTGACTATCAATCAGAAAAAAGAAAGAATCTTTTTCCTTGTGAAATGATGATGTCACAGTGAACCCCCCAAAAACAGATGGATCCAGAGAGATCCCATGGAGGTTCTAGCAGTAGCAGCAGTATGAGTGACCTTTTCATTTGTTTCACTTCAGGTCCTTCTTCTTCTTCTTCTTCTTTTGGTAGGAGATTGATGAGAAGCAATGGTAGCATGAAAGGTGGTCAAGCTTCACCAATGTTCTCTAATGGTAAAAAGAAAAGCTCTGGTTTTGAAAACCCTGAGCCATCTTCCCCTAAGGTAACTTGTATAGGTCAAGTCAGAGTGAAAAGTAAGAAACAAGGCAAAAAGTTTAGAGCTTGTAGATCTAAAAGAACAGGAATGGATCATAACAATGGAAGCAATAATAATAGTCAAGAATGCAAGAAATGGGTGCATTTGCCTTTGACTATTTGTGAAGCATTGAGAGCATTTGGGGCTGAATATTTTTACTGCTTTTTGCCTTCTTGTATGACCAACCAAAGGGAAGATAAACAAGACAAAACAGAAGCAAGATCTGGTGCTAATGATGATGATGATGATGAAAAGAGGAAAAGTAGTGAGAGACATGCTTTTGAGGATATTGAAATAAATGATGATGAAGATGAAGAAGATGAAGCTAGGTTGAGTATTTCATGTATTCCACCAAAGGATGCATTGTTGTTAACGAGATGCAGATCTGATCCTATAAAAATGGCTGCTTTTGCCAACAAGTTTTTGGATTTAGACCCTAAAAATGAAGAACAAAACCCAGAAGCTGAAACAAATGCAGGTGAAAGCAAAGAATTACAAGGAAATGATGAAGATGCTGACCAGCAAGAATCAACCATAAAGGAACAAACTTTGAATCTACATGGTGAAGAAAATGAAAAAGAAAAGGGCTCAACTTCAATGGTGGAGGAAGAAGAGAAAACCCAAGAAAGATCCGAACTTGAATGCACAGAAGCCATGAAAACTGATCAAGAAGGTGATGAGTCAAAGGAGAGTGAAAGTCAACAGAATTTATTGCCTGACTGTTTGCTGTTAATGATGTGTGAGCCAAAGTTGTCAATGGAGGTATCAAAGGAGACATGGGTGTGTAGTAAGGATTTCATCAGGGAGAAGGAAAAGCAACCATTGGTCAAACAAAAGGTCGTTGACTTTAATAATCCTGTTCCAGTTTCGTTACAGCCACCGTCGTCTTCTTGTTCTTTCTCGGCTGCTCCTCCAACGGCGGCGATTACTACTACAGTTGATGAGAAAGTTGTTGGGGGTAAAGGGTGTGAGCCGTTTGTGCTTACGCGCTGCATGTCAGAGCCGATGATGAGATCATCAGCTAAGCTTGCTTCAAATGGTTGTAAATGGAAGAATGAGCCGACTAAGCTTGGAGTTGGTTTTTGATGAGCCGAACATGGTACATGTTTCTGTGTTTTTTCATTTGGATTTTGTTCATCAGTATTTTTGAATTATTCTTTACAATTTTATCACTAGCATTTAGAATAATAAATTAATTAAAAATAATAATATATACTATATTAAAAAATTAAATTAAATTATTTGAGTTAGTTGAGAATCATAATTTTAAAATATACAAAATATTTCAAAATAAAATTTTGATTCAAAGATAAAATTAATATTTTCAGGCTTAACAGTGTTCTCTCAAACTTTTTAAAAAAATAATAATTAAGCTCTTACTTCTTTTGTACGTACTTAAATTGTCAAAATACATCAAAAAAAATTTTGACAATTAACTTTAACCGTTAACCATTAATTAACTACCCCTACGTTTTTTGAGTTAAAAGTCATCTCGTGTCACAACCATAGCATGACATATGACAAAAATTATAAAATTCTATAAAAATCATAAAAAAATAATTATAAAAGATTTCTTTTGGTACGTTAATTTTTATAATTTCTTTACTTTTTTATAATTTTCTTGTGACTATAAAATTTCATAAATTTTTACAATTTTATATTTAATACTTTTTATATTTTTTTTACAATTTTTATAACTTTTTTTCTAACTTTTAATAAATTTTAAATATTTTTACATTTTTTATTAAAATTTAATAATTCTTATAACTTTATTAATTTTTATTTTTTATAATTTTTATTTTTTATAATTTTTTTATCATATGTCATGTCGTGGTAACTTTAACTAAAAAAAGTTAAAAGCAATTAACTTTAACAATCAACTATTAAAATTAATGATCAAAAATTATTTTTGACGCATTTTAACGATTCAAATACTTATTTGAGTACAAAAAAATACAGGGACTTAATTACTTTTTTGAGGACCTTTTTTATACATTTTAAAAGTTTTTAAGTATCCAATTGAGTAAAAAACTAATAAACTTAATTATTTTTTTTAAAATTTGAACTCAAACCATATATTACAAATATCATAAATTCAAATCTCATCCATCTCCATAGTATAACTCTTATATCTTTATTCTATATATGTAAAAAAGATCTTTTAAATTTTTTAAAAAGAATAAATATTGTAAATATAAATCTAGTAAAAATCTATATTTTACTATTTTTGTCGCTATTTTCTTCAGTTTTATTTTATTTTTATTTTATATTAAATCATATAAGATATTGTGTTATTTAACTATTAACTTAACACCTGATTGATATGTAATTAAAATGTTCTGAAGTTTGAAAATCAATTTAGAATAAAGGACATAGTTTGAGGATGTCTAATGCAAATATTATGAACATTTGAAGATATAATGTCTACAATATTGAAAGATTATCTCAAAACTTATCAACCCTGAAATTTTGCATTACTTAAATTGAAAATATCAAAGAATAATTCCCAGAAAGCAAAAAGAATGCAGTAAGATAACAAACTCAGCAAATGGCAAACCTCCATATGAATATATATATATAATCATGTGATGGCCATAAGAGAAACATACTTACAGTACTACCCAGAGCTGCAGAAGAAACCTTGGATGATATTTACATGATATATGGGTTATAGCTTCTTCCCAGGAGAAACAAAATTTGGGGAAGCTATTTGAGTAGGAAACTAAGTAACGACCCTTCGAGTCAAGTATGCCTCTCGGAAGAAGATATGATACGCTGTAAAAACCCGAAATCAATCAGCAGGTTGCTTTGTCATTGATATAGACTCTATAAGAGGGCAAAGGCACAACGTTTCGAATTTACAGTGAAAAGAAACTTCTTGACTAGAATCTATAGGAACCATCATTCCATTTCTGTAAACAAATTTCGGATCAAATTCAACTTGTATGTTCGGAGAACTGGTGCCAACAGAGTGACAGCTACATTCCATGGGAATAACTAAACAATTTGCGGAGCTTTTGCAACGGCATCGACTCCTTTCGGGACAGTTCAATAACTTCCTGTTATTTTCATTACTCGGGTTTTCGTCAAATGCCTTGGTGACAGTTGAAAGATGATCCGCAGACAATAACGCAACTGTTTCATAAACATTATCAACTGTCCAATGGCTCTCATCTGATTTCCATTCCTTAAGCAGAACCTTTTGCATCAAACTCAGGAGGGCATGTAGGCAGCCAGAGCAGCATTGATAAAAGCATGTAACTTCTGATTCAGCTGGGAGAAGAGTTCCACTTGAAGAGAAATTGGGATCCTTTTCGTGTTCATGATCTTCATGCTCAACATCTTCAGATGTGATACTGATCCTTGTTTCAGAAGCATTAATCTGGCTGCAAGATTTCCCAGAACCAGAGAACTTTGCACCATTCAGTTCATCTGAACTACAGAACCCATTCTTAGAAGGAACAGATTCACTGGGTGCAAATCCATTACATTGTTTAGAAGACCGAGGATCTCCCACAAGGGTAGGATTTATAGTAGTTACTGACTCACTTAGAGTAGGCATTGTCCCGTTTTGCTTGCCTACACAAACCAGCTCATCGACCACAGAATAGTTACGATGCTCCATTGAAATAGTATTACCACTGAGACCTACATTCATTACCGCACCTTCCACTGCAACAACTTTACCCTCATCACTAGGAGTACAATCATCATCTATCTTGTTCGTGTCAATGGAATCTATATTTTGAGCACTTAATTCTCCATCAACCATAGGATTTCTAGTACTTCCAGACACACACAAACTAGGATTTGTGGCAGTCTGCTCATCTACATGTGCAACTGGTATGTCAGCCAGAGTACAATTAAGATGTTCTTCGGAATCAGTATTACCACTGAGGCCTATCCCTAGTATGGCTTCTTCAAAAAGTTTCACTTTTCCATCATTGTCATCCTTTTCTTTCAAGTCAATGAAATCGCTATTTTGCACAGTGGATTCATTAATTTTTGCACCTGGACCTTCAGATTCAGGGAAACTTTTCGGTCCATATTCCTTAATTCTATCTGTATCATTCACATGTATAGAATAATTACCTTGAGATCCCAAAGCATATGGATTGGGGCTTGATGCTTTTATTTGAAGATCCTGATCCAAACTGCAAATGAATCAAATCTCTTGTTAGATTATAATCCATACACATATATGAACCAAGACATATATATGTAATGAGAAAAGTGTACCTCTGCAGTGAATAAACCCAGCTGTTGACTATATCTTCCACATAAGCAACTTGAGACAGGATATGAACATACTGACATCTGTCTTTTCCAGTATTAACTTTGCATTAATCCACCCAACTAGTAGCTCAAGAACCTTCCGCACCTCAGAGGAAACTTCTCTGAGTGATGTATATAAGCCTCTGTATGCTGATAAACCAACGGCAACTAGACCTCTGACCAAGCCAAATTTCTCTTTGCTTTTAATGTTGCTGGACCCACAAGTTGCCTTGCCAGATGAGTTGGTGGGACGAATGATACAAGAGTTGAAAGGCCAGCCCTTCCAAGGACCACCTATTTCTGCAGAAGGACCTTCTTTAAGTTTCGATGTCACCCAGCAAAGCTCTGCAAAATGAGGGCATCGCAAAATCTGATACCCAAATGAAGTTATTGCCAGCATCAAGCTTGATTTGCCCTTCAAATTTTTACTGCTGGTTGGTGGTGTCGGCACCGTAACAGACAAATCACCATGAGGGTGTGATCCAACTTCACAAGCCAAACCATGAGATGTATTATCATTTTCTGTAGCTGCACTAGTTTGGACAGAATTTTTTCTTTTGGGACCTTCATGGACATGAGATCTTTGATGAATCAAGTGAACGAAAGATTGAAGGAGATCTCTTGATAACTCTGCAGCAGATAGTTTAACAACCATATCATGGTCGAAATCCCTGCCAAGATGCACAGTAAATCTGGGTACTGCATGCCCTAATGTAGTTTTCCGATTGCAATTTGGTAGATCACTCCTAAAAATTCCCTTATTCTATCAGGGAGCTCCAGATAGGGAGTTTCAGAAGTAGCCTGTTTGGAGATAAGAAGCACTAAGCCTTAGACATGCTTGCAAAGAAATTTACGATTAAACAAGGATCAGCTCAAAATACTAACAAGTTCATAACAATTGGCTTCATAATATCCTAAACCAAGTAAAAGGACCAAGCATGAAGTTTCAAGCACCATGTTTCAAGTTTGTATTTTAGTTTGATAAGTCAATCTATTCATGTCAAGTTTGCAGAGAACGAGCTCTACCTAATACCTTTCTCCAATGCAGTTATGTCAACTCTAAAGTTTATCTGAATCAATCAGCTTAAAAAACTGATAAGCAGTAACTATCAAATTAACCTATACTGTAAAATGGAAGAAGTTCTACTAGATAGCAAGTAGAAAAAGTGCTAATATGTCCCATCTGACACTAGACAAATCAAAGCAACCAAGGAATTGTTGAAGAAAATAGAAATAAGAAAATCAGATATCCAGAGCAAAGCAAAAACTACTTTCATTACAAAGCTCCACAAGTAGAGCCTAGATACTCAAGCAACCAAAAAAAAGAGTATTAGATCTTGCAAATAAGTAAAATGAAAATAACTCGTACCAGAATTATCAACGATGTAGACACACAAATAGATTCCACTGCTCAACAAATGAGCTCCAGCACATGAGATGCCATGAACAGCAGCTGTATCCTCTCCTGTTCTGCCAGCTCAGATTGTTGCTGAGAGGATCCATTTTCCTTTCAACAAGTGAGGATCTTCCTCCATTGGTGCTTGATGTAATGTTGAAGAGGAATTGCTCTCCTCAGCAACTTGGTAAATGGTCTCCACAGCCCACAAATCTATTCTTGGCATAAACACTACACTTGATCCCAGGCTTGCACATTTCACTGCCAATGAATTTGTAGTTTGTAAGGATTTCCCAATGAACAAGATCAACTAAACCTTTAGTCAAACATCACAAAAGAAATTGCTTTTGAGTTTAAAACACGTGGTGTGGAAGGATAGAATAAAAGCAGAAAACATGACACAAGAAGCTGAGTAGTTGCCATACATGCTCTTGAAACCCCTTACACACCACTAAGCTACCAACTAGAAGACGGAAAAGAATGATAGAGAAATATTCCTAGATTACAGAATCACTAAGTAGCCTGAACCATGACCCAAGAAGCATAGATGGCGAAAAGGTGCATCAAAATAGTATATCTCATGTTAATTAAAGAACAAACAGGAATTACTGAAGAAATAATTCTGCCTAGAACATCAAGATGAAGTATGAGGAACATACTCAAAATTTGAGTTACTCCTTGAATTAAGTCACCATGCCCTTCTTGTGCAATTGTAGCCAAATCAACTTTATGTATTTCAACATTCCCAACAAAACAGTGAAGAAGACAGGAAGCAAGATGCTTTTGGCCAGACCCTGGACAACCAGCAATTAATATTCGAAACCCTCTTTTCCTGGTTGAAGTCAAATAGGTACTTCGTGACAAACTGGAGCGTGTGCTGCCATTATGCACTATTGAATGTTCAAACTTGCCAACATCATCACTAATATCACCTACGGATGCATCATAATCAGCAAAGCTAGTCTTTCCAATTAGCATTCCAGCACATGATAGCCTACTTACTATCTGCTTAACAACCTGTCCTTCTTGAAGAAGATCACGAACATGGGACCACCAATGATCCTTGGGCAGTCCCCTTTCATGCAATGTGGAAACAATCGCACTCTCAATCACAGCACCACTTTCAGAAAGAAGGGGTGGCAACCAGAGGCGCTCATCCAAACGTAGAGAAAGAAGCAAATCAGATAATGGTTCTACCAGACAAGGAATGAGATGAGCAGGAAGAGGAGAGGCAACTAAATCTTGAGCAGCCATTCCTGCTTCTCTGCGCGAGCAAGGAGGTGGAGAACATGACAACGCTTCCAACCAATCCCTTTCCTCAACTTTGAAAGTGGGAAGAGGAACACGTTTAGCACCCAGAACTTTCTGTTCAGCAGCAGACAATATTTCCTGCAAAGGAAAATTCCTCTTCAGAGCAATAACAGCTGTTTGAGTACAAAGGGCCTGCAAATCTGCACCAGCAAACCCTACAGTCTTTCTTGCAACCCATTTCAGCAAAGAGCCAGTAACTGGTTTTGGCCATTTTTGAGTATGAAGTTCAAGGATTGCAGCCCTGTCCTCCATTGATGGCAGTGGAAAATAAATTTCTCGATCAAATCTCCCTGGCCTCCTCAATGCAGGATCAACAGCATCAGGGCGATTTGTTGCACCTATCACCACCACTGAGCCTCGGGACTTTAAACCATCCATCAGAGAAAGCAATGTGGACACAACTGAACTATGTGTCTGATCTTGCTGCCTTGTCCGACTAGGTGCTAAGCCATCTATCTCATCAAAGAATATGATTGAAGGTTGACATTTCTCAGCGACCTGGAACAAGAGCCTCAGCTGACGTTCAGCATCACCAACATATTTCCCTAAGCAGTCAGCACCTTTGCGGGCAAAATATGCAATTCGTTTATCCCCACGAGCACAAGAACCAATCAATGCTCGCACTACAAGAGTTTTACCTGTTCCAGGATAGCCATGCAAAAGAACACCTCTGGGTGGTGTAAGCCCCAGATTATCAAAGAACTCAGGATACAACAGCGGTAAGATGACAACTTCCTTCATGCAACGAATAACATCCTGCAAGCCAGCAACAGATTCCCAACCCTCAAAAGATTTTCCACTGTCAGACTCTGAACCTCCAATATAGACAGGTGCTATTCTTAACAAATCCCGATGAAGTCTCTTGCCCTCCCGTTTCAAGAACTCTTCATCCTCACCACAATTCTCCAACCATTTTTCTTCTGCTTCAATATCCTTTCGCCACGCATCATTTGATTCTTTCCTCATTTCCAACTTCATTTTCTTAGCTTTCAGTTTCTTTATCTTAGCTAAATATTGAATACCATGAGGTTGAAAAAGATGTCGATGATCAGTGCAGACTATGAGAAACTTGTGATGATCAAATATACACCCATTAGCCCTTGCACAAGGCTGCAAAAAATAGAATGCTATTGATAAGAAAGTAATATGGACATCTTCATTTGTCTCTAATGAAAACTGAAGCAAGAGAAGGGGAGGCTGTACTGAGGGAGATTCTTTGGAAAAAAGATATCAAGAAACATACCAAGTGGTATGTTTTTGGACATCGATCAACACGACATCCAATTGTTGCTCCAGGCCTCCCACATCTGGTGCATTTTAATGCTCTTCCTCTACAAAGTGCTGCCCTAACATTTTTAAGTGACCCAAGCCAGCAAAATAAACCTACAAAAAGGAACATTAGAAAAAAGGGGATATATATGCAAACAGAGAGAGTGAATATTGTTAAAAGGGGAAGTTTCACAATGGAATGGACAACAAACTATGGTACAAGACCATGGTCTATCAAAAGCCCAAAGAAGCTACAGTAACAATAGTGGACGTCCAAAATACCTTTAAAATCCTAGAGCTTATTGAGGAGGAAACAATAGTTGATAAAATCAGCATAATATGTGTAAATGCATATATGTGCATACTCAAAAATATCACGAAAAGGCAATTAATAAGCTCAAAAAAGAGGTGGAAAATAAAGCTCACCTCAGGACTCCATACAGCACACTGTTGATGAACCCAGATTCGAGCAATACCATAACGATCATTTGTAGGACCCAGGAGACGACCAAGCCACCCAGGTTCATCACCAAACCCATCCCAAATGTCATAGTTAGGTTCCTCAGAAGCTGAAGAGCTGTATGCTTCATTTTCACTATCACCAGCATCATGAACCAGCTTCTTTGGTGGTTTGCCATCAGTTGCACCACCACACAAACCACACCTCCTCCCTTGTTTGATTCGCGGCTTGCTAATTGTCTCAGCAGCTGTTTGATTTGACTCTTCTACCTTCATATCACTTTTATGCTCCAAAGTTTTTTTAGGAACCTTAAACAATCCATTATCTTTTGCATCATGAACACAACAATCTTCAACTTCCTCTGCAACGTTATGTACTTCTATAACATCCTCTCCATTTGCTCCTTCATCCTGACATTTGAACTGTTGAACTTGTTCTTCCGCCGGCTCCATGCTTTCAATTAATTCAATTACCTTAGCATTTTCTTGGTCAATGTAGCCCTCATCCAATTTCATACAATTTGATACTTCTCTATGTTCTTTGTTAATCACCTCAACCAGATTGCCATCCAACCTCTCCTCATTTCTCTGACTTATTTCATTCTCTACAACAGCTGTACCTTCCACAACCTCATCCTCATTATTTTCACTCATTTCACTTTCGAAAGCAGACACACCCTCCACTACTCCATCACCTCTAATTCCTCCTTTTTCCACCTCTCTTTCTTCTTCCTCGCAACAAATATCAACCTTCACTTCACTCCCTGAACCACTAGCCGCCTTAACCCTCCCCAGCCTCTTGGATTTAACAACCACCATTTCCCTATCACTCATTTGACCCTCCTCTTCCATTTCGTCCTCCTCCTCATCATCATCATCATTTTCATCCTCCTCCCCCTCCTCCTCGTCCTCCTCATTCCCACCTACATCCTCAAAAAGCTTCCTGCTACTAGACAGAACTCTGTCCTCCATCTTCACTTTGACACTCGCATTCCTTCTCCTTGTCCTCAACCTTGACGTCCAACTCCCCAGAGTCAGTACCTCCCTCATCCGTTCCTCCTCCTCCTCCTTCACACTTCCTAACCTCCTCTTACCCCGACCAGACCTCCCACTCTTCCCAACCTTTTGCCTTTTCTTCGGAGGCCTAGGTGACACATCCAAAATAACAGGCGCTCTCCTGACCCGTGAGCTCCTACGGAGTTCCAAATCCACACTCTCTGGCCCTTCAACATCATCCCCCTTATTTCCTTCTCTATGGTTCCTATTATACTCTTCTTCACATATTGCATCTAATCTCTTACGCTTCGTTTGAAGCCTAGTACCCGTTTTTTTCCCACAACCCCTCTGTTTCGATGAAGAAACCGAGGTCGGTGTTAATTGCATGACCACCAACCCCCCACAAGTTAATATGTAAAACCTCTAATTTATATACCAAAATATTCCTAAACTTCCATAAAACATTGCATATAATATTAATCGAAAAGATTTAGGCAAATGAGTATTCAACTAATGATCCATATTTCAGTTTTCCCAATTGGGTGCTTCTATAAACCGATGATATTTGAAGACAGATACAAATCGTTGGAACTCGGTACTTAACTCACCAGGGCGTACGCTGAATTGGATCGTTCCGTACTGAAAATCGAAAATAAAGCGAAACCCATTAACTACAATCGCTTAGAAACCAATTTAGTAGAAAATCATTTGCAGTTTGAGGGGCTTCAAGTTTTGGGTTTCTTTTCAGGTGAAGGATGAGACTTAGGGCATAAGGTTTTAGAGAAGGGAAAATACTAAGGCATTTTATACTAGTGAAATTTTTTGTTCTATTAATCTTCACGCGCCTGAAAAGGTAGTGAATTAAATTAAATTAAATTTATAATTATTATATAAAATTAATAATTTACATTATAAAAAATTAATAATATTCCACTATTAATTTAAATACTATACATTAAATAATTAATATAAATATATTTTAAATATGTGAATATATCAAATTTTATATAGAACAAATATTATATGTGAATTTTATAAATATATAACACTTTATATTTTAAAACCACTATATATTTTATTCAATTGAATTAAAATCACGAGTAAATTCAACATTAACTTAATTAGGTAATAATAAAAAATTAATTATTTTATAAAATAAATTGTATTATTTTAAAGGTGTTTTATCATTTTATATATTTTATATAGAAAAATATACACGTATCAAAACCTCATTTATTATTTATATCAATTTCTATAAAAAATCTCAAGATTTTTAAAAAAACAAAAAAAATCTCTATTTTATTAAATTGTTACATAATTTTTAACCATAAAGAAATTCACATTTTTCCAAAAAAACCCAAAAAAAAAAGTAAATTTGATTTATTTTTTATAAAAATATTTAAAAATTGTATCAAATTAAAATTTTCAAATCACATTTTTTATTTATTTATTTATTTATTTATTATTTGATCAAAGAGGCCATTTTGGATTGTTAATTAAATAGGAGTGGGACGTACGCGTTTGATTGATGAGTGGGGATATTTGTAAAATCAGTTATTTTTCTTTTTCATTTTTTTAAATTTTTGCTACCAGAAAGGAAGAATTGCCGCCAAAAATATTAGATTTGTTTTTGATAGAAAATACCAAAAAGTAGGGGAAATATGTAGGTCAAAATATGATATTAGTCCACGTATTTCTATAGATTTTGAGATTTAGTTCGTATATTTTAAAAGTTAAAAAGCTAATCCTTTTATTTTCTCGATTTAAAAATCTTATTCTAATTATTATTGTTGCTGCTAATTTCTATTAAAACTCAACATGTTTATTCTTCGTCAATTATATTTCAGGACTAAATTTCATAGTTTATCAGATTTAATTATCCAAATCTATCACTTGAAAAAGATCTACCAATTATGAATTTTGATTGACTAAATTATAAAACAAAATTATCGCAAGTGATATCCCTCCAAGAGACAACGATATCATGTTAAAGCTCTAGTAAATGTTATTTATAAAAATTTTTAAATATTAAAATTTCTAAAATAAATTGTAATTTTTTAAGATTTTTTGGATGATGATGTCTTGATAACATCATCGTATAACATGTGGCAGTATATGATTGGTTGACTATCCCAATAAACTAACTTTTAAAGGACTAGACTGTGAACATCTTATAACAAGACCAAAATGGGCTAAAAACACTTTAAGGACCAAAGTGGAAAAAGAAGTATACTTTAGGGACTAAAGTATGCATTAAACCCAGAAAAACAAATTCGTGGAGTTCACTGGGAATACGGTTTTAAGGTACAACGGCTCCTTGGAAGAGAATCACTAATTTTAAAAAAATACCTTTTAAAATAGTAAAAATACAATTTTAATTTTCATCATGTGAGACGCACATGTTCATTGTGTTTTATCCAAAATATGTATTTCTTTTATAAATCTTAATATATATAAAAGTAGGAGTTTTAAAAAAATTTCTTTTCAGATTCTTGCTCAGCGATATCAGCCTCCAGGCTGGCTATCGCATGCCTTTTTCCTCTCTCATCACCCCTTTCTTTTTTTTTTTTCTCATTCACTACATACGTCTTATCTCTTTTCAGTTTGCAGATCTATTTTGTGGGTATTTTTGTTGTCTTCACAAGTTGTGATAGACAAATGACGGTGCTTGTCGTCCGTTAAAACTCCATCGGCCACCAGCAATTTTTCTTGGAAAGCGAATGGTTCTTCGTCAACTTCTTGATTTGTTTCTGTTTTGAGAGTATTTCATAATTATAAATAATTTTACGTATGGATTTGGACCAATGTTGTCTAAAGTTTTATATGTTTTTTTGTTTGTTTTTCCATTGTTTAATAAGTCTTCGGTTTTAAAAATTTTTGTTTGCTCTTGTAACACGAGTCTTGCTTATGCATGTAATCTTAGTTTTACAAGTGATTTTAATGATAATTTTGTTTTCGTCCTCTCTAGTTTGGTGAATACTTTTTTTGTCGATTTTTTATCATAACTTTGAGCCATTCGGGGTTGATTTCCTTGTATTAAGTGCTTACAATCACTCCAAATTTATCGTGCTTGAATTGTGACAAAATCAATTGTCAACATGTCATAATGTTCTATTGATGCTAAATCTAAAGCCTTTGTTGTGTTGATTGAACTTGTCATTCACCATATACGACGAGTGTTTGTTATTATTTTCTCTCCGAATTATATGTTACATTCATTAAATGAATTAATAAATTTACCTTCTAAAACAAAAATTCTTTTCATAATATTATTAAATTCATATTTAAAAATAATTATAATATTTAATTTAAAAAAATAACTGTAAAAATTATACATTTAAATAATTACACCGATAATTACATATTTAAAAATAATTAAATTTTAAGTTAATACCCCTTATTTTCCAAAATATGATATTTTTTATATAAATCTATAATCTATAATATATATATAAGTCCTTTGACTGTTGTTTAAAAATTTTGGTGCGATTCATGCCACGTGTTACTTCATTACAGGTCCATATGTTAAACGCGTCATAAATTAACGTGGTTAGGATTGGTACCAAAATATCAAATGGATAGAAAGTACATGTACTAAAATGAATAAATTAAAACTACAGATGCCACATTGACAATTTCATTAAAAGTATAGGGGTAAAACTTGGCTTTATCCCAATCCTTAGTTGCACCTCAGGTTCCCGGTTTCTCTGTTTATGCAAGATAAACCCGCCACGATTTATGTGATAAAGCTTAGTATAAGCAGAAAAATTAAAATGTTATGAATAATATTGAGATAATCTAATAAATTATTTTCTGTGTATAAAAACATTTAAAATTTATTTATGAAAAAGTAAAATGTCGAATTTAGATATGATGTTGTAAAATATAAAATTTAATGGGAGGATAAAAAAGTAACTTCATTGAAAATTAATTTTTTGAAAACCAAAAGCTAAATATTTTAATTTTTTGGTTTGGGTTAAAATTCCAATTTAAAATCAATGTTTGATTTGGAAAGCTCCTTATTCATTAAATTTTTTGATTTAAAATCAAAATTTAAGATGAAAAATATATAAATAGTTGGGTTACTCAAAGTCCAACTCAGCTCGAAATGTGTAATTATTTTTTTGTTTAAGTCTGACCCAATTTAAGAAAAGTAAATCGAGTCCGACTCGGTCTATCTATATTTGATTTTTTTATATTAAGTTTCAAATTGTATTTTACCTCTTCTATTAAAAAATTGATAAATTACTATCTTTATAATTGACCTTATGATAATAATGGAAAGAAGAAAATAAGAAAATATTGTATGTTATGTTTTTGTTTTTGTTTTTATTTTCATGTAATTAATGTGTTATAAATATATAAATTTATATTTTAATAATTTATTTTGTGAATAACTTTAGGAGGATGTCATACGCTTTATTATTATTATTTTGGGGGTTTTTTATTAGGTTAAAATTTGTCATTAGTCCCTATAGTTTGTAAAAATTGTGAATTCATTATTGTACTTTAACTTGGTCACTTTTAGTTTTTATTCAATCATTACTAAACGATAACTAATAAATTTATTAAATTCTATTATTTTTAAAATATGGTACATCAAATATGTTATTTTATGTGTAATACCATGCCAGTTTATTATAGGCTTATTAGTAAAAAAAAGAAGAAGAAGCAATTAAGCTCTTAACAAAATTTAGCACCCAATTGAGCCCTTAAAAATGAAAAATTAGTCTATCAAGCTCCTCCGTTAACATTGATCAAGTTTAATTGTTAAAAGTTGTTGATGTGGCTGACAATTAATCTAATGGTGACATGTAGCGACCACTTATACATCATCAAATGCCACATCAATAACTATTTTTTAAAAGTAAAAAAAAATTCCTAAAAAGATATTTTAAATTTGAATTGCTTTTGACTCAAATTATTGCTTAATAAATATATATTTTTAAAAATAATTTTTAATAAGTTTTCGATACTTTTTAAAATAATTATTAAAAAAATACAATTAGGGTGAACCTAGACAACCATTTTTCCAGGTTCAAGATTTGATTTCTAAATAGTTATTTTCTAAAAAATATATTTATTTTTTAGGATTCTTTATTTTTAAAATATATTTGTTGATGTGGTATAGTAACCACCATATGTCATTGTTCGATTGGTCAGTCAACCGTTAGTAAAACTTAACAACCAAACTTGGTCAACGTTAACGAAGGGGCTTGATTGTTTAATTTTTTTTATCTTTAAGGGCTCAATTAGGTGCTAAATTTGATGAGAGCTTAATTGATTTTTTTGATTTTTCAATGAGCTTTTTTTTACTAATAAACCTTATTTCTATATATTACTCACAAAAAGTCCAATTAATGGATTAATAACCATTGTCATTTGCGTCAATATTGAAATTTCAAAATTTGAAATGTATAGGGATTTAGAATAATTTGATTGAAGAATATGAATCAAACCTATAAGTGTACACATACTGCAAGATAGAGTTGTCCATGGGTTGGGCCCTAACAAAATTTTAGGCCCGAGCTCAGCTTGTATTAGTTTTTTTTATTTTATTTTTTATAGAAAAAATATATAATACACCAAATACACTAAAAATATTAAAATAAATGTTTCCCAACAAATTAAAAATAAATTAAAATAATCTTTATACTTAAATAACATTAAGAAAAGTGAAACTTAACAAGCAAATGCCTCTAAAATAGTAGCAAAATTAACAATAAAACAAATGTTATACAATATCCAAATATTAACAACAATATAATAGTAATATAATAGTGAAATGGTAGTAAAACAGTGACAAAAAGTCGAAAAACATTAGCAAAAACAACAAAATTTTTTAAATGTGGGTTGGGTTGGGCCCGAGCCAAAAAACTTTACCCAAAACTCGATCCGTTTTCTAAACGAGCCTTTTTTTTTACCCAAACCCATTTTTCGCGTCTATATTTTTATTTAACCCCCCCCCATTTTTTAGGCAGTCCAACCCATGGACAACTCTAGTATAAGATAAGCGATTAAATTTAACCAAACAGATTTAATTACTACTATTTGGGTCAAGATTAAAATTTTAAAATTCGAAGAGTACAAAGATTAAATCAACAATTTTCGCAAAATACAGGGACTAATAGCAAATTTAACCTTACTATTATTATTATTTTATTTTATATTTTAATTACTAATGTTTAAAATATTACATTTTCATCACTTACGTTAACGTGTTGTAACATTTTAGTCACTAAGCCATTAATTGTCGTTAACGGTGTAACAATATGACGTGACACGTTAAATCCTTCAAACAAAAAATTTAGATTAAATTATACAATTAGTCCCTATATTTTTTTCGTTTGGAGCTAAAATTTAACCTAAATTTTTTATTCGAAATGACTATTTAACGTGCCATGTTAGCTTACCATTACACTGTTAATGGCATTAACGCTCAGTGACTAAAATGTTACAATATGATAACATAAGTGTCGAAAATGTAAAGTTACAAACATAAGTGACTAAAATATAACTCGAGACAAACAAAAGTGACTATTTTAAAGTTTTCCCTTTTATTTTTACAAAACAATTATGGTAAGTATGGTACAAAAATAGTAATAATATAAATTCTGGATAAGGCAGTCCCTCTATATTTAGCTTCCAAAAACTCTGTCAAAGAAAAAAAAGAGGAAACAGTTGAGAGCTTTCCAGGATCTTATCGTTTACAGACCAGAAAACCAGTTTTGATGGCAACAAATGATTATGAAAGTGTGTTGAAGATGTTGGAGGAAATAACAACAAATGCTCGACAAATCCAAGAGCAGTTATTGGATGAAATACTGAGAAAAAATGCTGAAACTGAGTATTTACAGGGATTCCTCCATGACCAAACCGACAAGCAACTCTTCAAAAAAAATGTACCCATTGTTACTTACGACCATATCAAGCCTTACATTGATCGTATTGCTAATGGGAAGGCATCATCTGATATACTTTTAGTTGAACCCCTCATTGGGTTCTCATTAAGGTATGGATTTTCTGTGATTTCCGTCTCTGTTTTTCCGTTGTGTTTTACCCTTTTTTTTCTTTTTTTCTTCTGTCATGTGTTTGATTAAATGCAGCTCCGGGACTTCGGGTGGGCAGCCAAAGCTGATACCTATCACGGCTGAAAGTGTTAACGTAACGGCGGCATTGGGTAACTTGCACCTATCTTTGATGATCAAGTAAGTATGATTTATGCACTGAAAGTGATAGATTAGTAGATTGAAACATGGAACATAGCTAAGTTATTTCGGGTGCTTGTAAAGTTCATTGATTTCTTCTTGATGAATGAGATTAGAGACATGATTTTTTAAGAAGTTAGTTGTTTTCAATTAGACGAGTCGGGGAGTCGGGACAAAATAAAATTTTAGACTTATTTTCTATGTTAAAACCTAGTCGACTAAAATTTTATCTAAATTTAGATTTAAATAAAAATGCTAAACATTAAAATAAATATTTTTCAATAAATTAAAAATACAATAAAAAAAAGTTTTATTTTAAAATAATAATAAAATTAACAACAAAACAACAATTATACAAAATAAAAACAATAAAAATATAAAAGTAAAATGACAGTAAAAATAAAATTAAGTAAATTCGGGTTAAGTCAGGGCAAAAAATTTTACCCAATGCTAGACCTATTTAGAAAACGGACCTTATTTTTGTTAAAATTCATTTTTTAGTTTTATATTTTTATTTAAATCCTCTCATTTTTCGGATGAATCTTCAAGTCTAGGCGAGTGCGCGGGTGATTATCAAGTCTATATCCAACTCACCCCTGAGTTTGAAAAATATAGGTATCTTATATATGTTATGTTGGTGGCTTGAAATATTGGTGAGTTTGTCTCATCTTCAAAAGAAAATGAAAACAGGAGCCTGTGTAGTGTCTTTATACGGTATAAAAAAAAAAGTTGATGCGGTAAAAGCTCTCAAGTTCAGGCATAAAGTGATTTAACACCAAATGAATTATGTAGCATCAATCGTTTTTGGTTTCCATCCTGTTAGATCTTCCTGATACATTGTTGCTGAAAGCCCCCCCCCCCTTTCCTTTTGGTTACTGGCATAGGAACAGCTCTGAAGAGCTTTTACAACAGCAGAGTCCTAAAACTAACCACTTCGGTTTATCCATTTATAGGCACTTTGGTGACCTAAGCCAAGTTGGTAAAAGAATGGAACTTTTGTTTGCCAAACCAGACGTTGAAACGCCTTGTGGCCTCAAGGCAAGTGCAGTCACAACGAGAGCATTCAAGGAGACTAGCTTTCAAGCCATTTTGCCCAAGCTTTACACTAGCCCTTATGAGACTATCTTTTGCCCGGGCACCAAACAAAGCACGTACTGTCAGTTACTTTTTGGTTTAATACAACGTGATGAGGTCGTGGTGATTGGCTCAATCTTCGCAGCTACGGTTTTAAGAGGTATCAAGTTCATAGAAAATAACTGGCGAGAGCTATGCTCTAATATAAAAACAGGTAAAATAAGTGATTGGATCACCGACTCGGGATGCAGAAAAGCAGCATCATTGATCTTGAAGCCTAATCCCAAATTGGCTGACTTGCTAGAAGACATATGTAGTTGTAAATCATGGGAAGGAATAGTGAGAAAGCTATGGCCTAGAACAAAGTACATTGGTACCGTATGTACAGGTGCCATGCTACAATTTACTGCAGAACTTGAGTTCTATTGTGGTGGGCTACCATTAGTGTCAGGTTTTTATGCTTGCTCGGAAGGTGCCATCGCGATCAACTTAGAACCTCTATCTAAACCTTCAGATGTCTCTTACACAGTCCTCCCCAATACGGTTTACTATGAATTCCTTCCGATCAAAGAAGACTGTGTTACAGATTCTCAAAACCAGGTTCAGTTACACACGTCTCGCCATAAAGATACCGAAACTGTTGATCTTGTAAACGTGAAGCCTGGTCAATGTTATGAAATTCTTGTCACATCTCCTACAGGTAACATTATCCTCAAAACTCTTAAATCACAAGCCGAATTCATTCAAATGCCATGTCCTAACACATGATATAATGATCGAAACTTTTCAGGATTATATCGATATAGAGTCGGAGACATTATTAAGGTGACCGGTTTCCACAACAATACACCTCAGTTCCAATTTGTTGGGAGGCAAAACGTTGCTCTAGGCGTCGATATGGAAAGAATAAGTGAAGCAGACATCTTAAAGGCAGTGGCAGAAGCAAAGGCACTTCTCGAGCCGCTCGGACTCATCTTAACAGAATACACTAGCTACGGTGATACATCTTCAGCACCAGGTCACTATGTCATATTCTGGGAGATTAAGCCAAAAAAAGACAACAAAAACAAGAACGGTAAAGAACTTGACCCAAAGGTAATGGAACAATGTTGCTCTAAAATGGAAGATTCATTGCATTTTACATATAGAATGTATAGGAAGGAAAACATAATTGCAGCTTTGGAGATTAGGGTTGTTAAACAAGGAGCTTTTGAGGCATTACTGGATTACTTTGTGTCCAATGGAGCTTCTTTGAGCCAATACAAGACACCTATTTGCATCAAAACTAAGGAAGCTTTAAATATATTGGATTCAAGAGTTATAGCCAAGTTTTTCAGCCCAAGAACTCCTATACAAGACAACTAATCCTTGCAATGTTTTCCAGAGAAAATAAAAGAACTCATTTCTTCTTAATTTAGATTATGTCTTGTGACATTTTCTTCTTTAGTATTTACTTTCATTCTAGTGTTATTATTATTTTTAAATACCTTGCTTAAAAGAAAATTTTAATTTTGATTTTTAGTACTTGTATTTTTGTTTTCTTCAATGGAAAAGGCATAGAATCAATGCAATTGATATTGTATTAGTATTGGTCATATTGATTTTTATGTTCTTATATCTTATATGTGTAGTTACTTGAAACTCTTACAAGTTAGTATTCGAATTTATATTAAGTATAATACGATACAATTATATAAAATATATAAAAAGATACTTTATATACCACAAAAATATGTGGATATAGATTTGGATATGTCTATGGCGGATATTGAAGTTACTTTATATTGAAATTAGTATGCTCTACTTACCATTCGCATCATGTTGATTACTTTATTTATGTTAAATTATAGAGTAAAAATTTGAAGATTAAAATAAAATTTAAGCAAGATTTTCATAACTAGACCGTAGTTGAATTGGCTAGGTCACTAATTCATACGGTTCAATTAAATAAATCATTAAAAATCAAAAAAATAAAAATCCGGTTCAATTGATTTTTTTAACATTGTTTAATCGGTTTGTACCAGTTTGCAAGTCAATTGATCTGATACCTCTCTTTAGATACGCCGGTCGGTTTCTGGTCTAACAATCGGTTTGGTTCGGTTCAAACATCATAACTCTAAGTTTTTACACTTCGTAAATTTGCAATTTCGTTCTACTTTTAATTTTGAAAATTTAATCTCTCTACTTATTAAATTTAAATCCGCTTTCAATTTATATATATATCATATAATATTTTAATTGAATAAAAAATAAAATTAACTATTTGAGATAATTAATAACATTTTAAAAATAGAAAAATTATATTATATTAAAAATTTAAATTTAAATTTAAAAAGATAAAATGATAAAGAAAAAAGCGTGAGGAAGATACATTGCGCTTCTGTTCACGTGCGGTCCAAAATAGATTTCAAAGTCAGATAAAAACCAAAACAGATAGGGTTTGCCAGGATCTAATCGTTTACAGACCAGAAAACCAGTTTTGATGGCAACAAATGATTATGAAAGTGGGTTGAAGATGTTGGAGGAACTAACAACAGATGCTCAACAAATCCAAGACCAGTTATTGGGTGAAATACTGAGTAAAAATGCTGAAACTGAGTATTTACAGGGATTCCTCCATGGCCAAACCGACAAGCAACTCTTTAAAAAAAATGTACCCATCGTTACTTACGAACATCTCAAGCCTTATATTGATCGGATAGCTAATGGGGAGGCATCATCTGATCTACTTTTAGTTGAACCCCTCATTGGGTTCTCTTTAAGGCATGGATTTCTCTCTGTTTTCCATTGTGTTTCCCTTCTTCTTTCTTTCGTTTCTTTAATCCTAAGTCTATCATGTGTTTGATTAAATGCAGCTCTGGGACTTCGGGTGGGCTGCCGAAGCTGATACCTACCACGGCTGAAAGTGCTCACATAACGGCGACATTTAATAAGTTGTACCGGTCTTTGATGATAAAGTAAGTATAATTTGATTTATACACTGATAGCGTGATAGATTAGTAGATTGAAACATGCGACATTGCCATCTTATTCCAGCTTCTTGTAAAATTCATTGTTTACTTGTTGATGAATAAGTATAGGGTGTAATTGAACCAAATCCAAATATGGGCAAGCTTGAGTTAAATCAAATATCTATCTTAGCTAGGGGTTGGCTTGAGATATAACCATTAAACTAGTTTATCAATTTTTATATTCGAACTGGTATAAATTTGTACCTATTCAAGTTGGAGTTTAAGCTCGACTTGATAATTAAGCTTAGTCTTAATGATGTATAATTAAGCTCAACTTCAGCTCGATCCATAGCTTAATCTACGCTAAATAATTATTGAACCAAGTTCAAGTATTTTTCGAGTTAAACTTGAATAGCATGGTAGTATTAGTGTCTCATTTACACCCCTAAATGAGTCTAGAGAAATGATCCTTTCAAGGCCTTCTAAATATATGAAAATTTTATAAAAATTACTAGTATCCAATTTACACCCGAGTTTGAATAACACAAGTTTCTTAAGCTCTATTTATTTAACTGAAAATGGTTTTTGAAAAATATTTTCTGCATTTTTCCGTATTTATTTCATAGAAAACATTTTGACCAACTGAAAATAACTTGTAGGTCAACAAAAAATAAGCCATCTTTCTTGTAAAATGACTTAGAATTTTTTTTTAAATGAAAGTCATTTTACCAGAAAGAATCTTTCTTGTAAAATGACTTAAAAATTTTTTTTAAATGTAAGTCATTTTACCAGAAAGAACTACTTTATGAATGATTTTATTTTTATATAAAAATTAACCTAAGTCAAACTTAATAATATTATTATAATAATTTTTTATTTTTATTTTAAAAAATATTTAAAATTAATAAAATATTAATATAAAATATTATAATTTTCAATATTATTAAACATACATATTTAATTATCTATATCTAATCATATAAATTATTAATATAAATTATTATTTAAATAAATTATTTAATATTTCAATTTTATTTTAATAATAAATATTTATGATAATTTTAAATATATTAATAATAAATGTTTTATATTATAAAGGTTAAAATATGTCATAAGTCTATGTACTCTTCACAAATTTGGAATTTAGTCTCTGTAATTTTATTTTAAAAAATTTAGTCTTTTTACTTTTCAAATTTGATAATCAAGTCCAATTGTTAACATCGTTAAATTTTTTGTCAATTTTGTTTATGTCACATTTTTAAATAAAAGATACTCGGAACTTTATAGTGAACATGAATTTAACAAAATATTTTTAATAATGGTAACAGTTGAACTTGAATTTTGATATCTAAAAGTAGGACTAACCCAAAAATAAAAGTATATGGACTAAAATTTAAATTTATGAAGAGTACAATAATTTATGACATATTTTAATTTAGTATAAAAATATGATTGTTTTAATTATATAAACTTGAATATTTGTTTAAATAATGCTTAGCTTCATTTGTCCCTTACAACTCTAATCTCTCAATATGTACTCTCATATATGTAATATATATAATTTAAATTAAGTTTTAATTAAGGATTGTTTATTATTAAGTTTATATATGAAATTGATTATCAAATATTTTCGATTGTTAAAAGGAAATTGCAGTGTAATATTTTATAACAAATATATTTATGTCATGTTTGTTTTAAAAAAAACAATGGAAAATATAAATTTATAAATATAAAATAAACTTAATTAAACAATTGAAATATAAGAAAATTTCAAATATATGTTTGTTTCATTGAAAACAACTTTTATGAAATATTTTTAGGAAATCTGTCGAACAACAAAAATATATTTTACACATATTCATTTGAACACCAAAAAATCATTTTTCAGAAGTTATTTTCAATAAATCAAATGGAGGCTTATGTTGGTGGCTTGAAGTATTGGTAACTTTGTCTCATGTTCAAAAGAAAAACGAAAACAGGAGACTGTTTAGTGTCTATATATGGTTGTTGGCTTTGGTTTAGGGCCTAATATATTGGCTGTTAGAATGCATACTGGTACAGTCACTAGTTATTTTCTTTCATTTTCTAGGTACAAAAGCTCTTTAATTTTCATAGATTTGTTGGTTGCTTATACATTGATGAACTTGACTTGAAGATATTTGTGAACTTGAAATTCATGCTTATGCATTTCATTCTCGTAACTTATATGGGAAATGAAATTCAAGTCCAGAATTTCTAAACGTAGCATAAATTGTTTTTGGTTTCCATCCTGCTGGATCTTCCTGAGACATTGTTGCTGAAAGCCCCTCTCGTTTTGGTTATTGGCATAGAAACAGCTCTGAACCGAGTACTAAAACTAACCACTTCGGTTTTATCCATTTACAGGCATTTTGGTGACATAAACCAAGCCAGTAAAAGAATGGAACTTATGTTTGCCAAACCAGATGTCGAAACTCCTTCTGGACTCAAAGCAAGTGCAGTCTCAACACGAGCATTCAAGGGGAGTAGCTTTAAAGCTATTTTACCCAAGCTTTACACTAGCCCTTTTGAGACTATTTTTTGCCCGGACACCAAACAAAGCATGTACTGTCAAATACTTTTTGGCTTAATACAACGTGATGAGGTCGTCATGATTGGTTCAATATTTGCATCTACGGTTGTAAGAAGTATCAAGTTCTTAGAAAATAACTGGAAAGAGCTATGCTCTAATATAAAAACCGGTCAAATAAGTGAATGGATCACTGACTCGGGTTGCAGAAATGCAGCATCATTGATGTTGAAGCCTAATCTAGAATTGGCTGACTTGATAGAAGACGTATGTAGTTGTAAATCATGGGAAGGAATAATCAGAAAGCTATGGCCTAAAACAAAGTACATTGGTACCGTATGTACGGGTGCCATGCTACAATATACTGCAGAACTTGAGTTCTATTGTGGTGGGCTACCATTAGTGTCAGGTTTTTATGCTTGCTCGGAAGGTGCCGTCGGGATCAACTTGGAACCTCTATGTAAACCTTCAGATGTCTCTTACACATTTCTCCCAAATACGGTTTACTATGAATTCCTTTCGATAAAAGAAGACTGTGTTACAGATTCTCAAAACCAGGTTCAGTTAAACGCCATGTCTCATCATGAAGATACCGGACCTGTTGATCTCGTAAACGTGAAGCTTGGTCAATGTTATGAAGTACTTGTCACATCTTCTATGGGTATGATTTCCTCAAACTCTTAAATCATAAGCCGAATTCATTCAAATGCCATGTCCTAACACATGATATAATGATCGAAACTTTTCAGGATTATATCGATATAGAGTCGGAGACATTATTAAGGTGACCGGTTTTCACAACAATACACCTCAGTTCCAATTTGTTGGGAGGCAAAACGTTGCTCTAGGCGTCGATATGGAAAGAACAAGTGAAGCAGACATCTTAAAGGCAGTGGCAGAAGCAAAGGCACTTCTCGATCCGCTTGGACTCATCTTAACAGAATACACTAGCGACGGTGATACATCTTCTACACCAGGTCACTATGTCATATTCTGGGAGATTAAGCCAAAAGAAGGCAACAACAACAACAAGAACGGCAAAGAACTTGACCCAAAGGTAATGGAACAATGTTGCTCTAAAATGGAAGATTCATTGCATTTTACATATAGAATGTATAGGAAGGAAAACATGATTGCAGCTTTGGAGATTAGGGTTGTTAAACAAGGAACTTTTGAGTCATTAATGGAATACTTTGTGACCAAAGGAGCTTCTTTGAGCCAATACAAGACACCTATTTGCATCAAATCTAAAGAAGCTTTAAATATATTGGATTCAAGAGTTATAGCCAAGTTTTTCAGCCCAAGAACTCCTATACAAGACAACTAATCCTTGCAATGTTTTCAAGAGAGAAAAAAACTCCTTTGTTGTTGTTAATTTAGGTTATGCCTTGTGACTTAATATTACTTTGTTTCCATTTTCCAATGTTATTTGTTTTAAGCCTCTAGCTTAAACAATTTTATTGTTATTCTTATTAGTTGTACTTTTGTTTTCTTCAATGGAAAAAGGTAGAGAGTTGGTGCAAGAGGCATTGTATTAGTATCGGTATTGACCGTATTGGTTAGTACATTCTTATATTTAGATTTGTTCATAGGTAAGATTATTTATCCAAGGTTGGCTCGAAATTTGAGAGAGTTTAGGCAAAAACGTTATGCCTAAAATGGGTTTGGGTAAAAACAAACTTATTTTCCATATGGGTCAAATTCAGATTTGAACATTTAAAACTGGAGCCTAGCTTTGATTTGGCCCATTTTTTAAAAGTTTTTAATGTTTTATATTATGTGATTTATAACACATAAAAATTAAATTTGTAGTAATATATAATACTATTATATTGTAAATATTAAAAAAATATTAAGATAATTATATATAATTTTTTAATAAATAAAATATATAAATTTTTAAATATTAAATCAAAATAATATAAATATATATTTTTAAAAATTTAAAAATAATATGGATGGGCTTAAATGGGCTTGTGATTGTCATTTGTAAAAATTGATGGGCTTGGATAAAATATTAGGCCCATATTTCAAGTCAATCCGAGCTAGGGCAAGCATAAACTATATTAATATCATATAGTGGTCCAACTCGAACTTAACTCTGCTCATGAACACCTCTACTTATATCTATAATTTACTTGGAATCTTTACAAGATGATCCTCGAATTTGTATTAAGCAAAATACAAATATATATATATACACTAGGGTGTATAAGTTTATTATTTTAAATCATAATGTCAAATTTAATCTTTAATTTAATTTTTTTAAAAAGATTAAGTGAAAAAATTAACTTAAAAATTATCAAATTAACATGGCAAGTTTTAAATATTAGCTGTATCCTAGTAAGCCGCATAAATTATCAAAACTATGTAATTAAAGTAAATCAACTTTAATTTCGTTAATTTCCATAATATCAGTTTAATTCCTATTGATTTGCTACCGTTTTGATTCCTTTTGATTTCTTTCTCATAATTTAGGGTTTGAAAAAGCTTTCCTTGAAGCTTCTTCCCATAATTTTTCTTTCCGTTTCCTATGCATACTTATAGGTATATATATGCACCCATATATGACTTATCACACAAATCATCATATAATCATTCAATATGAAATCTCATAGATCTCTTAGCCTTTTCGTAGTGTTCATTATTTGTCTCCTCTCTTTCTCTGATGCCTATAGAAACTTCGTTGTTCTTGAATCGTCTGTGTTGCATGGACCAGCACAATCTCCCAATCATCATGGTTCAGTTGCTAGGCCAACCATGGCTCCAACATCACCACCTGTAGTTGAGCCTCCTAAACAATCATCTGTCTTACCTGGACCCTCTCCATGGCCAGCACACTCTCCCAAGCATCATGGCCATGTTGCAGGACCAGCCTTGGCTCCATCATCTCCATCACCTCTAGCTGAACCTCCTAAACAATCATCCCCAGGACCAGCATACTCTCCAAAGCATCATGGTCCGGTTGCAGGGCCAGTTTTGGCTCCTACATATCCACCACCACCACATGTAGCTGAACCTCCTAAACAATCATCTGCATCACCTGCACACTCTCCCAAGCATCATGCTCCAACATTGGCTCCTACAAATCCACCACCACCTCCCCCGAAACAATTATCTCCACCTCTACCGTCAACATCACCCCAAGATTCAACTCCATCCCCGGCCAGCGATCTCACGCCGGCTGTGCCACCTTCCAAGTCATTTGCAACTTCAACTTCTTCAAGTGTGATAGTGTTAGCAGCTAGTGTCTTATTGAGTATGGTATTTAGTACCTTTGTGGGTGTTTTTTAGAAATATTGAGTAGCTTAGTCAAATTATTCTTTCGATATTTGAAGTGTTTTAAAAGCAAATTCAAGTCATTATTATTATTTTGCACATTTATTTGTATTAATTTTAGCACTTAAATTCTATTATATTATAATTTCCTTTTTTAATTTTAATTTGTTAGTCTTGTATTCTTAAATAATATTATTTTATTATAAAAAAATGCTTTGTAATACTTTTTAAAGTAAAGATGTTTAAATCATTTTACATATAATACAGATAAGTTAATTTGAAAAAAGAAAGATATTATAAATTTTTAAAATTTTTAATTTTCATAAATAAAATTAGAATATTTTGAATTTTATAATTTAAAAATAATAATTTTCACATTTTTTTCATATATTTTATACCATAGTTTTGTTTATTAATTTTACCTAAAAATTTCAAATTAATACAATTTCTTTTCCAGTTCCTTTCAATTAAAAATATACATAAACCTTCTAATGACCCAAAAAGAAGTTTTTATACATGAGATTGGATTTTCTTGATCCTTCTTTATCAACCCTACTTATTTGCTAGAGGCAACTAAGTAATTATATCAAAATTTAATCCATTAATATTCATCTCAATTAGACCTGTTCAAAGGTCAGGCTACCCCTTGAAATTTGAGAGGATTTTAACAAAAATATTATGCCCGAAAATAAGCTTGGGCAAAAAAATTAAATTTGCTTGAAATATAAGTCGAGCTCAAACTTGAATATTCAAGGTCTAGTCTAACTCATTTTAAGTTTATAATATTTTATATTATGTTATTTTTATATATTATGTAATTTAAAACACATTAAAAAAATAAACCTATACAATGTAAATATTAAAATAATGTTAATACTATATAAAAATTTATAATAAATAAGAAATGTATAAAATTATTAAATATCAAATAAAACAATATAAATATTTTTAAAAAAATTCAAAAAATAATATAAACGGTTCTAAAATAGGCTTGAATTAGTCTTTGACCCAAACCCAACCCAACTCAACCCATAAATACCTCAAATATCGACTACTCATGAAATATTATAATTTTTTTTTATCTAAGCTAATCTCGGGCCATCCAAATTACCATTCATTAGAATAAAAAGTTATTAATAAATATTTTGTAATTAAATTCAAATAAAAATACTTTTATAATAGTAATTCAACCCAAGTACAAATTACATTATCCAGAGCCGATATGAATAAAGTCTACCGGCTCGTACCTTGAAAAAGTTTATTGAATAATATTCATGCCTAAATCACAAATACAAGATTGGAAAATTTAGTCATAGCCATGGCTATAAATAGATACAAAAATGGGTTGAAATGATTCAGAAGAATAGCCATCTCTTCCTTCTAGCCCTCTGCAACATAAACACAAAGTTACCAACATTATTATTATTTCGCAAGTTTAAAACTTCCGCTGTGCAAAGACTTCACAATAAGCCTATATCATCCTCATTGCTTTCATAATATTTAATCCCAACCGGAGAGTGAGTGTTGGGTACGAGTCTGCTATTGCTTAGAAGGTTTTTCATATATTTGAAGGATTATACTCTCGTGTTCAATACGTATTCAATACATATGTTGAACAAAGTCCATAATCTATTTGTATTGTTAAAAACTAACATGGTTGACAAAATAACCGACAGTGACATGTGGCATGCCATGTGTAACTCATACTGATGTATAAGGACTAGATTATATCAGTAAAAATAAATGGAATTTTTAATAAAAGCACCAGTTTACTCTTTGATTTAAGATACAACGACTAATTTGTCCATTTTTTTAGTAAAGGGGGGTAAAATACAATCCGACTCCTAGTTCGGGCCCTCCATGATACTTTTACCATCAGAGCTGATTATAATTGCATTCAATACAAGACTATAACATAACATTTGTAAGTGAAAAAAGAAAATACAAACCTTTTGATTCCCAGTTTGTGATGGTATTACGATTGGTTGAGGAAGGACGCCATTATCGATGTTCTGAATGTACGGTCGCACCTTCTCCTCCAACATCTCATTTAACTAAACATCAAATATTGGTTATGATAGAAATACACACAAAAATAAGACATACTGAATCCATTATAGAAATAAAGGAAGCAGTCCCTAAGAGAAAATAAGTTTAAACGTATGTGTGTTATGATACTTGGACTTGGGTGGCACAAGTTTGATTAAATACCTTCTCTTGACGCCATTTGGTTTCCCATTGCGCATCTAAAAGTTTATCAGCAATTTCTCGTTGAGCATTAAGAAGAACAGTCATTTCATACAGTTTTGCTGGATCTTTAAGATCATCTTCGCTCCACGAAGATGCATTTAGGGGAAGGTCCAAATTCTGAAAGCACCATCAAAGTTTAATCCGATTATTGCCATTACAGTTTCTTTCTATGAAATATACAAATTATACAATATGACAGCGGAGGATACTAACACCCCAATTTTGTGGCCTTGGAGGAGGATCTAGTCTCATGACTTCGGCCTCCAACGCTTTCTTGGCCTTGTAATAAGGAACATTTTTCACTACAACAGGGTCATCCCTCGCACGAACAGGATCTAGGGTAATCAAGCCCTGTGAATGTTAAACTAGGTCACGTCATGAACTTTCCAAGGAAAGAAACCATATGATATGTTGCTCCGACTATTCAATTTCTTTAAGTACCCATGTGTGACATAACTATCCTACACATATGATCTTCCAAGGACTCATATTGTATTACAAAGTTGTCTTAGACATGTTACTAAAAAATAAATGCCTATATAATACATGATCTTACTTCCTGCAAGTGCTCCCAGCCTGGATTTCTCTTTGCCACTACATCCCGTAGTTGGTCATACCGCATTGATTCCTAAATTCAATAGAAAATAAAGCAATTACAAGAATGCTTTGATTAGATAATAATGAATGTCATTTATTGAGTAGTGAGGTTATACATACATACATGCATATATATTATCATGTAGACTAGATTTCTAACAAATATAGTTCACGTTCAATCTCTGAAATGCTATCCATTTATTGCCATGGATTCTTAGGATATCAATACGAAAAAAACTGAGATCATAGACATCTATACCTTGTATTGCCACCAAATTTTCTGCTTCACATCATCATCATACTCGAATCCACCCACAATCTGAGGCAGGGTAAGCAACCAAAAAGCTGCAATGCTAGGGTCTTTCATGCTGTGAACAATGTGCTGAAATGGCAAGTTTGGCGAAGAGATATCAAATTAAAATAGAAGAAGTATATGACAAGGAATCATTTATGGACACTAATTCTAGTACCTTGAGTATTTTGATGGATCAAAGATATGGCGTGCATGGGAAAACAGAAATAGGACTCTTTTTGCATTCTAGTGAATTTAGATAATAACATATTCATTTTCAATTATTTGATGATACAAAATGTTCTCCATATTTTTCAACATTGAAAAGTACGTAATGGATAAGTTAGGATACTTGCCTCATATGGATAGTCCATCTTCCTTAAGATGTTATAGGCTTTCCATGGAGGTTCCATTATCTACAAAAAGCAAGCTAAATTTAAGGATGGGCAACTTTAGCATGAAACAAACAAGAAAACCCAAACAAAGCTACTAGAAGCACAACTAAAACAAGGTTGTCGAATGTTCTGGAAATATACAATCAATTAAAAAAGTTGACAAAGAAAAAAAAGAAAGAAACTAAGTTGTACTTAAACAAGTAGCCTTTTTTATTCAAGAAAATGTATATCATCAAACGTCCCATACGCTAAGAGTGATAGAAACAACTCACATCATCCGCAGAGATCCTGACTTGTATTTTGTGCTTGCATTCGGGACAGTGCATTACTCCCTACAAGCAACACATGTTTGAACAGAGGATCAAAGCTGAATATTGTCCAGTTAAGAAAATTCTCAAACAAAAGAAAGATAAGACTCACGCTTCCATCACAAGTTGGGCATTCTTTAGATGGCAACGGTGCATTAAGATCAATGGCAGATGGGAGGTGCACTAACTCTGCTCGATTATCAGCAATAGCATCTGCAACACATTCTGCGGTTGCCTTCTCCCCACTGTGAAGATTCAGAAATAGTCAAAATTTCACATTAAAAACAATCATAATTCACATAGCTAAACAAAGTCGGTTATTGAGAATGCGATTCAAATTTCAAACTATAAATAAGAAGACTATATAGTTACGACTTTATAGTAAGAACACAGTGGAGGTCGATTTACCTTCTCAAGGAATGAGTTTTCACTTGATAGTGCACTTTCCCTGATCCTTTGCACATAGTACACCGCAAAGCTTGCCATCCATTGCAAGTACGACAGTTCCTAAACTTGACAGACCAGTCTCATGTAAGAAAAGGTAAAGAAATAAATAGAAGACATGTATTCCTTTCAACAAAACTTGGTTCTTATTTTACTGTCCGATCTACTTCATGACATTGATAAATAATATGGTTAATGATGTGCCAAAAGTTCAGTGTTTCTTTAGTAACAGACCATTGAACATATGCCAGAAAGTATGAAACTTAAGTGTAGAAAATTTGTTTTATTTGTTTCTTTATTAGAAAAACGTAAAAGTTGAAGCCATTCACAAGTTCTACGAAATTTAATCAATGATGAGCAAATCCAGGATTTAACTTCTAAGGATATTGAAATGTACCTTTGACATATCACCTTCTTTCCTAGCTCTAAAGCAATATCATAGGTTCCCAAAGCAGCAATAGCCTGCGATGGACACATTTCAGCAAATCATGATTATTAATAGAGAACAGGTTTGGCTCCTCCTTCATTACTTTTTTGTCCATTATTACATGTTTAATCACGGTTCACAAGTTGACTTTCACATTTAATGAATGAAAAATAATGGACTGATCCTAACCTATAAAGAACATACCAACCACAAAATGATAAGGAAAACTTAGAACCCATAGGAGCAAAAGACATCAAATTTCAAGAAAAGCTCAAAAATTTAAAAGAACAGAAGCTACCCATTTCAGGAGATTACAATTATAACACAAAGAACATACCAGCCAACAAAAAAGGAAGTGAGAGTTAGAACCCATTAAAGCAAAAGACTTAAACTTTCAACAAAAAACTCAAAAACTTAATAGACTTGAATCTACACATTACGGCAAAGTATATTTACGACAGAGAACATACTAACCAACAAAAAGGAAGAAAAACTTAGAACCCATTGGAGCAAACGACATGAAATTTCAAAAAAAGCTCAAAATTTTAGTAGACTTGAATCTACATATTACGGCAAAGTAAAATTATAACAAAGAACATACGAACCAACAAAAAAGGAAGAAAAACTTGGAACCCACTGGAGCAAAAGAGTTAAAACTTTCAACAAAAGCTCAAAAATTCAATAGACTTGAAGATAAACATTACAGCAAAGCACAATTATAACAAAGAACATAGGAGCCAACAAAAAAGGAAGAAAAACTTAGAACCCATTGGAACAAAAGGCTTAAACTTGACATAGATGAAAAACTTACAAAGATAGAAGTATGAGAAAGCTTGGAGATAAACTCGGGGATGCCAAACCCACGAGGAGCAGACCCAGCAATGTCAAAGGCAAGAGTGAAAGGAGAGAGCACTACTTTGATTGGGAACTCCAAAATGTCAATCACTTGTTGTCCATATCTAGTTGAGAAGAACTTGTATTGGGTATCTGCAAATTGCTTTACACTCTTTATAAGCTTCTCTGTTCCTCGGGACATGGCTATCAAAAGTGAAAGAGAAGTGGCAGGTGGGTTTTGGATAACGTCGAAGCTTTCAATTTTGTTTCATCTTTTCTATTGGGGTTTATAGAAGCTTTTGGATATGATTTATTCGATGATGGTGTAAGGAAGGACCCGTCGGGTTACCCGATGCATTCGTAGTACCCGAATTTTGAATTATATTTTGGGTAAACTACACTCCAAGTCACTAAACTATTAGTAGGTTTACATTTTGGTCTCTTTACTTCAAAAAGTTACAAAATGACCATTGAACTATTCGAAATTATTCATTTAAATTATTGGACTGTTAAAATCGTTATTGCATAGCCTTCTTTTTTCACACCACTTGCACCAATCAAAAGCTCTCATTTCCATTCTCTTTTATAATTCAATTTTTTTTTTCATGAAACAGCTTTGAACGTAACAAATCTATGAATTAAAATCTAAACAAATTTTCTTTTCCGATCTTCAACATTGGCTGTTAGATCCACTTGAATCTAAGGTATGTTATTCTACTTATCGATGGATATTGATCCACCATACTAATCGTGAAATCGTTGCTTGAAGCTTACTAGCCAGACTTTTTAAAAAAAATTTAATAGCCCAATGACTTAAATAAAAACTTTTGAATGGTTCATTGACTGTTTTGTAATTTTTTAAAGTTGAATGATCAAAATATAAACTTATTAATAGTTTAGTGACATTGAGTGTAGTTTACCTTATACCCAAAACTCATAAATTTTTTTCAATTTAAGTGAGTTTAATTAAATTCAAAATCTAAGTCGAGAAACATTTCCAACACTATTTTTTTCATCCGCAAAACTCGAACTAAAAACTTCTTACTATCAAATCTAACAAACATTCAGATTCGAGGATCAATCTTAATCATTGAAAAATGAGACTTACAAATATAAATATATGTCTAACACAATATATACTAAATTTGTCACATTTTAATTTTTAATGATGAACACTTTTTCGTTTTTACCTCTTATTCTTTAAAATTAAATATGAATAAAAAAAATTACATAAATTTTAAAAATATATATATTTTTAAAAGTACATAGATTATAAAAAATTTCAATGAAGTAATTTTTAATATATATATATTAGTAAATTTTAATTATGTGTGACTACTATGATGTTTTTATTTATTGGGATAGAGAGAGTATTTAATTTTTTTTCATGCACTCAATTTCTTTTATCATATTTCCATATGATATGAATACTTATTAAATTTTATTTAATAAATTATATAAATATAAAATATCTTAACCATAACAAAAGACGTGAATGGAGAGTTGGTTTGAGAGGTATTTACATAGAGATTTGAGATGCTATTAAAAGTATCCATGGTGGTTTGGTGGTTTGAGAGAATATTTACGTAGAAATTTGGTTTTAAGAATTCTAAAATTATGTAGTCATAAATGGAGTGTTAGTTTTGAACAGACGATGAATGATGCCCAGATTTTCCATACAGCTGCCTTTTAGGTCCAGTTAAGAATGGTTAGCGTCTCTACTTTCGATGAATAACCCAAGTTTTCTAAAGCTACATGTGCTTTTCATTCAACATTAATGCTACTGCAATTACTTCTAGAATTTGCTTCTTTCATTCCTTCTCTTATGGCTACTAATAAGCTCTACAAGAATAATCATAGCTATATATGCCCACTACCCATCTGCCTAGGGGCTGAAAATAAAAACTATACAAAAATATAAAGGCCACCCAACAACTAGGAACACAGCAACCAAAATTATTTGCAATGATCATCTTGAGATGCAAAATTCAGCTCCACGACCTGAAACAAATAACGGTTTAGTTGATATTTGGTCGTACTCTTGTAACTGAACTTCCTTCATCTTTGCCTTGTCGAGGCGTGCTCGACGAACAGCTTCTCCGATTTGGCGATTGTGATCCTTGAGAAACTGATCGGTGTTGCTTGATGATGGAACTAATAGTGGACCGGAATAGTGAAGCTTGTTACCCTTAGATCCATAACCAAGCTGGAAAAGCAAACATCATTCAGAAGCATGTATCAGGTGCTTGAAATTGATAGATGTTAATTGCAATGCAAGCAACCGAAAACCGGAATAAATGAAATAGAAGAACCATAAATACCCTTAGTTTACTACTTACCGGAACCGCATCTTTGTTGTTACTTCTTCCATATTCTTTCTGCTGCACATTATGGTTTTGCGATTTTTCTTTGTGATCTTCTGATACAAGATTACTTCTCCTTGCTGCAACTAAACTCGACATCATTGACAAGTCAGTAGCAGCAGTAGAAAATTTAGGAGCATCATCAAGGTTATTCCCTGAGTTCATCCATGCAGCCCGGTGAGCCAGTGGCCCTGAATGGGAAGCTCTCTTCTGACAATTCCCATCTGCATCTGCATTTGATGCTACTGCTTGTGAAGGTCTAGATGGACCTATAGGAAAGCCTGAGGCAACTTCCTCGGGATGAGGATTAAACTTCTCACTCCGGCTCTTCGTAATGTTTAAAACAGAGTCTAAAATGGGCCTAATCACCTAAAACAAATTACAATTGAGGTCATTAACCTTGAAAATGAATCCTATGTATGAACTTAGAGATCTTGCGAGTTGTGACATTGAAGACCAAATTGATATCATGATGCAATCACTATTTAACGATGCCCATCACCAAACATATTGAGCAAAAAGGGGATGGGATATTATTAACCAAATCGTAAGTTACCTGCATTGACGATACTAATTCAGCATCAGCATCAGGTGCTGGGATAGCTTGAGACTCTCCTGTTGTTCTCCTGTCAAGTTCCAGTTTCTGGCCTTTTGTTCCTGCTGCTCCTTGTCTGTCAATACCAACAAGAGTAATTTATTAGCACCTATAGTGACCATTCAAGTTTTCAGGCTATTACGGAAGCAGTGGCAGAACATGAAAGATAATAATAGCTCAACTAGTAAAAAGCAAACTCCATTACTGAAGAGATAAATTTATTTAATCGTTGGGCCAACATGCAATTACAAGTTAAAAGAAACGCCCAAAGAGTCTAAAGAATATTTATATTTTCTAGTGATTAAATATGCTATATGCACCTTCGAGCTTCATTGTCCCTTTTCTTTGCATCAAGCTCTTTGCTTGGAGGATACTTTGGCAAGCTTGAAAGATCACAGGGAAGAGGTTCGGTTGTAAAGAACTGAAAACCACCAAAAAGATTACGTCATGACAATAATATTGATAAGCAATTATCGTAACCATTTTTTTGGAAAACGGGTATCAACTTGAAGAAAAACGAAAACGGGAGTCGCCACCAATCTTTTTAGGTGTGATTGGATCATCTTGTAAAAGTGGTTGTTTTTAATAAATGGTTTAATTTATTTAAACAACGATTTTGGTCCACGTAAATCAAGAAAACAAGTTCGGGAGTCGGTTACGCACGAGGAAAGATTAGTACCCTCGCAACGCCCAAAAATTGATACCTAGTTGATTAATTAGTGTCTTAGTGTCGAAAAAAATGAAAACTTGAAAGACATTGAAATACGATCCCTCTTCGTAAAAATGCTAATTTGAAAATGACCGAATAAATTAAAAAATGTTAAAGACTCCATAATAATAGTAGTAATTATAATGAAAGTAAAAATAATACTAAATATAACAATAGTAATATTAGTAATAAAAATAATAGCTATAAAAATATTAACCATGACAATAAAGAATAATAGTAATAATAATAATATAGATAATAATATATATAAAATAATAATAATAGTTAGAGATAAAAGATAATGGAAGTAGTAATAATAATGGTATTAAAACAAAATATATATAGATACAAGTATAATAACAATAATGGTAATAAAAAAAATAGTAATAATATTTAAAATATATGTATATAAAAACAGTAGTAAAAGGATATGTATATATATAATAATAATAAAATGACATTAGGATAAAATAAATATAAGTATAAATATGATAATAATAATGATAATGATAATAATAATAATAATATAGTAGTAATAATAAAAGTAAAATTAATAGTAAATTGATAATAATAATGTACGTTAATAACAATAATAATATATAAAGGATAGGAAATAATGATTGATAAAAAAATGACAATAATATGATAATAAAAATAATGGTGATGGTAATAATGATTATAGTAAGAATATACAATACATAATATTAGAAGTATATATAGTTTGAAAAACATAAACATAAGATGATATGAAAAATAAAAATAAAAATGATATAGTATTAAAGTATATGCATAACAATAAAAATAATATTAAAATATATATACAAGTAATAAAAAATATATCCGTATTAAAAATATATACATAATAAAAATACAATATTTAAAATATTTATACAGTATATGCATAATAATATTAAAAAATAACTATTAATGATATTACATAGATATATACATATGTAAAAAATAAATACATGATAATATTAAAAGTATGTACATAACATAAATATCATACATATAATATCTAAATATATACATACATATATATATAGTATTTAAAAAAAAGAAATATACATAATATAATATTGATATATAAATATGTGTGATATGGAACATATATATTTATAGAGTACATAGGTGACATAGAAAAATAAAAACAATAATAGTAAAACTATTAATAATACTATATAATATATATAATATACATATATATAAGTATAACAAAAATATAACAGTAATTAAAATATAATAGCATGAATAAAATTAAAATTAAAGTAAAATAATGAGAAAGAGTAGAAGAGGGACGAAAATCGAAGCAAAAACGAATTTTGGGGTGAATTTCAAAGAAAACAAAAAGAAAAACAACCAAATTGCAAGATGCGCATATCCTAGAAGTACTGAGAACGCGATATTCCCCATCCTAAAAAGCAGCGCGTGGTCGAGGACCAAATTGAAAAACGGGACATATTCTAGGGCCGAATTTAAAGTAGCAATAACTTGATTATAGAGACATAAAAAAGCGGAAGGGCTAAATGTGCAAATAACCCTTCCGCCTAAAAAAATGCACGGATCCTCTTTCTAGGCGGGTCGGGTCGCTAGTTCCCTCCCCAAAACGACGTCGTTTTGCGTCTGGGGAGGGAACCCCAAAACGCTGCCGTTTCCTAAGGCTATGAAAGCCAAGTTTTGGGGCTAAATTCATTTCTGCTATCTTCATTTGAAAAGAAATCAGTTGCTCTCTCTCATTCCCTCTCTCTCGCCCCCTAGCCAGAGTTAAAGTCCGGTGAACAAGCCGCCATATGCCCCGCCAGTGGCCGGATTTCCGAAGGTACATTTTTTACTTTTTTTTTATTTTTTTATGTCCTTATGATATATGATATGTAGAGGTAAGCAAATTCGAAAATAAAATAAAAAGGAAAAAAATAATAAATAGAAAGAAAATAATAATAATTTAATATCACATTTTGTTTTAGATTTTGATTCTTGATATTTCAATTTTTATTTTCCTGTTTCTTTGGTGTTGCTTGGATCTCTGCTTTCTTTTGTGCTTAAATCTAAAAATTGTCAAATGCTTTTTTTTTTGTATTTGCTCCAAAAAAAAATTCTTCTTTTCGCTACAATGGTTTTAGTATGGCCTTTTTATAGTCATTTACAAACTTTATATATATATATACTTAATGTCTTTTCTTCTTTTTGTATGGCAGGCAAACGGTGGTGAAGACAAGTACTATTTGCACTATCAATGCAACTAAGACAATGGGATTAGGTGATTTAGGGTTTCTTTTTCTTTTTCTTTTTTTTTTGGGTATTAGGCTAGGGTTAGGTATTAGGTTTGGGTTTAGTGGGTCATTTGGTTTAATCTGGGCCTGTAAATTGAGCTTGTACAGCAATTACAATAGAAAAGTACAAGAATGGTCACTAAACTATTGACTTCGTTCTATTTTGGTCACTATACGTCACTCTTGAGAGCAGAAGCTGCAGATCCACGACCAGCAGGGTCAACGGAAAGTAATGTTTCCAAGAGTGCTAAAGCTGGAGCTGTGAATTCCTGAAATATTTCTGCAACACGAGGCCTATAAGGCTGTTGGGGTTTAAAAATGGATGCATTAGGCAACTTCGATTTTCTCCAATAGTCTTCAGAAGGTGAGCCACAAAGCTTTGAAAATTTTACGCAACTGCTCCACCTACAAAAGCAGAAAGGCTACAACCTTGATCATTTAATTTTGCAACCAAACTATTCCAATTTAATTACCACAAATTAGACGAACGAGACAAAGCACAATTCAAGAGAACGTCATAGCTACCTCAGGTAGCCACAATAATTGTTATGCATCTACCACTTAAATGCTTAGTAGGAAACATGTCATTGAATAACAAAAGCATACCTCGGTTCTTCCAGGCATAATAGGCTTGCCAGCGTATAGCTCAGCTAGTATGCAACCAGTACTCCATAAATCCACGGCAGTACCGTAGCAAGTAGGTCCAAGTAAAAGCTCTGGTGGTCTATACCAAAGAGTTACAACACGACTTGTGAAGGGTTGACTTTGATTCGGATCATAAAAACTAGCCAGTCCAAAGTCTGCAATCTTCAAGATGCCATTATTGTCAATTAGAAGATTGGGACCCTCCCAATGTAGGACACCGCGACCGTGACAATGGTCAAGTCCACGCAAAAGTTGCTTCATGTAGCACTTAACCTGTCCAAAAGTCCAATAAATTGAATGTCAAGACAATAAATTTTTGCCAACAAAAAATATAAAAGCAAAAGAATCCGAAGTACCCGAGATTCTGAAAATTCGAGACCAGAGTGTAAAGCAAGACCAGCCAAAACATATTCCATGAACTCAAAAACAAGGTACAAGCTGCAAGACATCCTTGAAGTAACCAGGTCTTCTAGCTTTACAACATTCGGATGATCAAGTCTTCGTAGAATATGAATTTCCCTTGCCATAAACTGAACACTCTCTTGATCATGGTTATCAAATCTTACTTTTTTCAGAGAAACAACTTTTTTCTGATCCAAAACGGGAGCCCTATAAACACTAGCTTAAGTTCCCTGGCCAATCTGCATAAAAAAATATAAGTTCGGGAAGCATATTAACCCGTATCTAGTTTTTTATTGAGTTTATGAAACTAACAAAGAACTATGATTCCAAATACAGTAGCAAAATGGTGAATCTTGGCGATCAATCCACACAAACATGAAACCGCAAAAAATAACCCATAAGCCGCTTACGAAATTAACAATGTTATTCAAAACATGAGAATCAAGCAAATAAAAACATCATTGTAACTATCGAAACCATTTTTTTAAAACGGAAATCAACTTTGTTTGAAAGCGAAGATAAAAACGGAAGTCGCCACCGATCTTTATTAGATGTGATCGGATCACCTTTATTTTAATAAAACATTTTAGTTTATTAAAACGGTGTTTTTGGTCTACAAAACTCGAGAGAATGGGTTCGGGAATCGGATACGTGCGAGGAAGGATTAGCACCCTCGTCACGCCCAAAATTGGTACCAAATGGATTAGTTAGTGTTTTAATGTCGAAAGTTGAAAAATCGGGAACAGATTTAAGATACGATCTTTTTTATCAACGTCGTTTTTTTAAAAACGCTTGAATTAGCTCAAAACGATTGTTAAAGATTTCCTCGTCTCAAGATCAGAGTATCACATCTCGTAAGTTAGGACACGATGCTATGAATTCCCGAGCTTAAGTTTGTCTTTAATTTTAATTAGAATTCCGTGTATTTTAAAACTCAAAAAGATATTTGGCTATTTAGAATCAACGAAAGAACCGAAACCCCGTAAGTTAGGGCACAACTCGTCAATGTTCCAAAACGCAAAACATTGCCTTATTTTGAAATTTTTGTTTTTGAATAATAGCAAATACAATATTTAAACGACGTACGTTATTTGTTTGGATTAAGATAAAACGATTTATTGGATAAATATGTTGGGATTAAATTCATGATGCGATGACAGGAAAATAAAAATATAGTAATGAGCGTGGACAATAGTACATGAACATAACATTATACGAATGAACAACAGCAATATAAAAATACGAAATAATCAAATTAAAATACACACAATGGCAGCAACCATACAACATATATCATTTCAATATTCACATAAAAAATGAAATAAATCATATGAAACAATTTAAAATAAACAATACTATTTAAAATAAGTAATATATGTATATAAAAACAATTCAAAATAATAATAAAAAAACAGTTTAAAATAAACAATATGAAACCCTTTTTAAAAAAACATATAAAACAGTTTACTAAGTAACCTATAAAAATGTAAAATGGATAATATATACAAAAGTTTAAAATAGATAATAGATATATATAAAAAAATAAATAACTAAAAAGGTTTTTTTTTTTTAATTTAACGAATTTTAGAATAACATATATAACAGTTTAGACTAACTAATATATATATAAAGTTTAAAATAGATAATATATATAATAACTTAAAATAATATATAATAAGTTTAAAATAAACAATGTGTAAAAGAAATTCAAAATAGATAGTATATGAAAATACAAAACAGTTTAATACAAAATAATTTTTAAAAATAAAATAAATAAATATGTAATAATAAAACGGTTTTTGAAAAAGAAATAAATAAATAAATAAACAAACTAAGGATGAGATTAAAATTGGGTCGAAATTCAGGGTATAAATCGTAAAAAGAAATAAAAGTTGCCAAGGACTATATTAGAATGTGCGCGAGAGAACAAGGATCAAAGAGCATATGTCCCAGACCCTTTGTACGCAACATTCCAAGGGTCTATCTCTTCGAATGATCGGAGGACCAAAATGAAATAGAGGCAAAATTCTGGGGAAAAAATCGAAATAAAAAGGTAAGGCGAGACCACATTGAAACGCACTAAGAAAGCGGAGGGATCCAATGCGGAAATAGACCATTAGGTCAAAATGCGCGGATCCTCCGCTGGGTACGGGTCGGGTCGGGTCACGCTCTCCCCTAAACGACGTCGTTTTGAGGCGTGGGGGGGTTTTGCAAAACGGTGACGTTTTGCTTGGCTATTTAAGCCAAATTTTTTTATTTCCCTTTCATTTCAGCCCCCCCCCCTTTTTTTAAAAAAAAGCAGAGAGCCTCTTTGCTCTCTCTTCCTCTCCCTTTCTCCCTTGCGGCTAGGGTTTTGAAACCCATCATCGCCGCCGTTGTCACGGTGCCACCACGGGCGGTAGTTGGGAGGTGCGAGCCGGGCTTTCTAGCCCCTGTTTAAGCCATTCAAGGGCCACAATCTTTTCAGCCCAAAAACAAGAGAAGGAGGTCCTTTTACCCCCTTTTTGCAATCAACTCTGTCGACGGAGATGAGGCTTTGACAACGCGACTCCAGGGCGGTCCAAGTAAGTGTTTCCTTCCCTTTTTTTGTGTGTTTAAAATTGATTTTTAAATAAAAAATAAAAGATAAAAAATAAAATAAAATAAAAGGGGGAGGCAAAGAACAGTATAAACAGAATAAAAAATCAACCTTTTCGAGCTTTTGTTCTGCTTTTTTTATTAATGGTGCGTGTGAAAAACTTACAAAGAGGATCCTCAGGCTTTTAAAGCCGAATTACAACCCTTTACCTCCATTTTGTTTGTCGTTTTGCTATTATGCCTTGTATTAATTTCTCTCTACAGGTGTCAAAGGCGTGGAAGCCGGTGGTGGCGTGCGGGGAAGGCTCTGCGCGAGTTGGCCAATGGTTGGCCTAGCATGCGGCAGCTGGTGGCTTGGCAGCTAGGATTGCTGCTGTTCTATTTGTAATGGGCTAGGGTTAGAATTGGGCTTGGATAGTTTGAATTTGTATTTGGTTTTGAAATGAGCCTTATGTTGTTGGGCCATACATATGTTGTAAATGGACTTAAAGAACAATTAGACTTTCATTATTCATTTGGGTTTAATTTTGTTTTATAGGCCTGGCCAAAATTGGCTATTAAAGTATCCAACGAATTAATTTGAGTAAGCATATAACTACTTTATCTATTTTCTCAAACGAGTCTGCACGCCGTGGTATCCATCCCCTGATTGCTTCTCCCGCTACCACAGCTAACCACGCAGGCCACCTTGCAGCCACCTGTTCTCCTTCAGTTGCTTTTGGAACAGTACCGATCCTAGGCTGTTGACTAGCAATAAACTCCTGCTTCTCCCTCTTCCTATCCAAAATTTGACAATGTAACAAAACCGAAACATTCACTTGTTTATCTATCAACATCGTCCTCACGTCATCATTATCACACTGATCCTTTTCTCTATATGCTTCCTCCCTACGCGAAGAAGTAGCCCTCAATACCCTAACATCTAACGAGGCTTTGCTTGAAGTCCTATCTATGGGACTGTCCTTACTATCTTCAATGGCAGAAGGCTTACAACAAATGCAACCCATCATACATACACTAAAACCTTCTAGAATTCTATTTTCCAATATTATCATCTTCATCCATTCCCATTACACTTAAAAAGCTTACTCTTAACTTTAAAATATAAAGTTCCAACATTCCATTCAAATTTCAACATAATAAAAATCTCATTTCTTCACCACCTTTCAACCAAATGAATATAACCAAGAACCCATTTTCTTTTTTAAAAAAATAAATAAAACTACAGACTTTACCAAAAATCCAATTCAATGTAATTATAAAAAATAAAACCTTAACTTTTATATATATATTATATATATGTGTGTGTCACTTACAAAAGCAAGCTTGCTAGATGAACAAACTAATACAAATTCAATACCAGCCTTGAAATGACAGTTCTTTGTACACTCCAAAAAAAAAGATTAACTCTCCTTGTCAAACCAGATGGTTCAAAATCCACAATTCTAAACTGCCTAAAAGCTTAAAAAACCCAGAAAAACCAACAAAAACCCACTGGAAATCAAGTTTTTTTGTGTTGGTAAAAGAAAATCAAGTACCTTTTAGAAAAAAGCTTGATCCTTTGCAGTATAATTATTGACTCTAAAAACCTAAAGAGAATTATATGATCTAAAGATTTTGCAAGTGAAAAACGGAAGGGAAAAAAGAATTTTAAAAAGAAATTTGAGAGTTTTCATTTTTTTTTTATAAATCCCAAAGCTATATATCAATTTTGATTTTGTGGAACATAAAATTTTGATTTATTAATATAATTATTGATATAATTGTATATCTAAATAATTATATTTATTAATAAAAAAATACATTGATCTATTTATTTATTTAAATGTGTATTATTACATTCAAATTAAAGTCTCAATTGTACTTGTCTATGGGCAGGGTCGGGTCTTGATAAAACTTTAGGCCTGTTTGATAGTTTTGAGCCCGACTCAACCCGAAAAATGAATCTAAAATTTTGTCCAAATTCGATCCGATAAAAATACTAAAACTCGGGCCAGGCCTGTATTTATTAAAATTTTTAATACAATTTTTATAAAAAAATATAATACATTAAAAATACTAAAAACATTAAAATAAATATTTCTCAACAAATTGAAAATAAATTAAAAAATTTATACTTAAATAACACTAACATAAGTGCAAGTGCAATGTAACAAGCAAATGCCTTTAAAATAGTAGCAAAATTAATAATAAAATAAGAGTTATACTATATCCAAACAATAACAACAAATAGTCGCAATATAATAGTGAGATACCAGCAAAACTGTGAGAAAATAGCAAGAAAACAACATTTTTTTCTTCTTACAAATTCAGGTCAAGCCAGACCCAAGCAAAAAAACTTTATTCGAGGCCCGACTCATTTTTCTAAAAAGGCCTTATTTTTTTGCCTAATCCTATTTTTCGAGTCTATATTTTTGCCCAACCCTCCCACTTTTCGGACAAACTTTTTAACTGAGTCGGGCCAGAGACTGATCTAACTATAATTCGAACTAAAATTATTTTGAGAATACTAACATCAAACTAATAAATCACAACTTAAGTTTCATTTAATATCTATATTTTAATTCATAATCCAAATAATAAAAAACCCTTAACTATTCTTGTTAAATTGTCACTTCAAATTATCATACTGAAAAAAAAAACTTCTTTTTTCATTAAGAAAATGTTTTTAAAAAATTAACATCCGAAATAATTAAACTAATATCATTCTAAAATTAAAAAACCAAATTATAACATAATTTGGTACTTGAATTCAACTTAAATAATAAAAAAATATTTAAATTTATATCGAAAAATGTACATATTAGTTCATGTATCAAACTTGTAACACCACAATCTAAACTCGAGTCATGCTAAATACAAACAGTTTTTTCATATATTTAGAAGATTAAACGCGTATACCTATATGTTGTATACAAATGTTAGATACGAATACTTTTAAAAATTAAAAATCCGAACAACAATAATTATGATCCGCAAATCTAATAATTATTGCTTTGTTATTCACTTTATGTCCCTATACCTAAAATTATTACACATGTAGTTTTGTGTCATTTTGGCATAGAAGATGATCTTTGGAAATCTTCCTTTTGAAGTTTAGAGATTGTCGATGCCGAAACGGAAGAAGACGGCCTAAGTAACGGTGTACCAACCCGGCTCGAACTTTCGTTAGCAAATGCTGGGGAAGGAGTGGATGTAACGTTTGGTGGCGGTTGCAACTCTACCTCATTGTATGTGTCCTTGTCATCTTCGTGAATATCGATCAACCGGTGGTCATCTTCCTCGAGTGACATTACCGTGCTTGTTTCCGTATGTATGGTTGAATCGTCGGTGAAACGTCCGAGCCTCCTCTTTCTCCTTGCTGCTTTGCCCCATCCATGGATTGTCTCCCGTATCCTTTGCGGAATTAGCGCTGCCTTATAGTTCGTTCCCATCTGAAATAAATGAAACCGTTCATAAATAGAGATCAAAGGCATAAACGAAGCTGTTTAGATGTTTTTTCTCCGTTGAAACAATTTGATTCGGATATTGAGGTAGCCTTTAATATCGAAAAATTTACTATGAAAGCCTATTTGCAGTTAACCATGGTAGATACGAGGACATGATCTTTCAAAGATTCTCAATACACGGAAGGATCTTTAAAAAGTAAAAATAACTGATTACATTTTGCACTCTCTACTAAAAAATTGGGTAAATTAGCCCTTGGATCCATTTCTACTGATTAAAACTGATTCCTCTACATCAACATGAAGTACATGTGGCACAACATGTGTTACTATCTAGTTATTCCGTCAACCACACCAATTTTTAAGAGTACAAATAGATGAAACTTTTAACGGAAATAACCGGTTTACTCTTTTGATTTATCATATAGGGATTAATTTACCCATTTTTAATAGAGAGCAAAATGCAATTTGACTCTTAATACATGAGCCTCCATGGTACTTTTACCAAAAATACCCTTGTGAGAAGCATACTTATATCCGAAACTCATACCCAGAGTTTGAATTTTGCTTTGATTCTTTTCCTCGAGTGAATGGGATGTAAACAAACAAATATAATACCTGAGTGACCAAAGCATAGAGTGGAAGAGTGATGTAGCTACAAATAAATTGCCCAGCAAACCTACGAGTTTAAAGGACAATCAAGTAAGGACACATGACCGATGAAATCCGCACATTAAACTAGAGAGTCAATAAAAACACTCATACCCCAAAATCAGTCTTATGTAAACAAGCGTATGGTTACGGATGAAGCATGAATCGTAGCCGAATTGCCACTGCAAAGATATCAACAAACACTAACTAACACATGTCTATAATATCAAAGTCTCATCATCGATCAAGTCAGAGAACAGAAGGTACCCAGAACCAGAAAAACGAAGCCAGTTCGAATGCATTCTGCAGAGAAATGAGAGGAGAATATAATAGTCCGATGAAATGTAAGTTGTGAGTAATTCAAAATCTTTTTACTCGAATGCATTGTCGTAAACAACAACCTGGAATAGAATGAAATGTATAAGGGACAACAACCATTCCGGCTTCTTGAACCAGAAAAGTTCATCTCGAGGCCTCAGCTTTGCTCCAGTAACATAACCAGTCATGTCGGCAGTCTCTAGTGCCAAGGTTGCGATGACATGTTGTAGCTTTGCGCCCACAAGAAGAACAAGCTGCACATGAAATCTCTTCAAGTGTTAGTTTTTCAATGCATATGCAAGCACCAAACCAAACATATATTCTTGTATGACACTTGTATTTAAGTCCTAGTAAAAAGGGCGGTGAATCCCGAAAATAATACCCAGCAATAAAAGGGAGAAGACTTACAGTAATGGGAAGGATTGCTATCCAGAAATACAGATTAGACCCTGTAAGAATGGAAAATAGCCAATAAATCATGAATACGGTGAGTCGATGGAATTGCCTAATAAATGAACACACCACTCGAAACTCCTTCGTGCTTTCAACAATCAGGAAAAATGCATTGATTGGAACGTAATAACCATGAATAACATACTCATGATAAAGCATTATAATTCAATCTCAATTTTCAATGTACAATACCTTTCACGTTGAACAGCATAAACGCGACAACGAATCCCCAAAGCGGAGCACTGCAAAAGATTAAACATAAGAACTTTAGCAATCCACAATCTAAAAATCAACTCAACCATGAAGCCCGTGATGACATCTGAGCATAGAAATGGCCGTGATGACATCCGAGCATAGAAATGCGCGAGTTACATTATCTTTTATGGTAGTTTCAAGTATGGCATATCCGAAAACAAGATACATAGTTTCCATGTAATGGCACATACCCACAATAAAAGCAAAAACCAATAGATACAACAACCCCGACAAGTGAAAAATAGGGGTCAATTATACTAGTAGTCATCCAACTATCGGTAAGTTTTTTTTGATCACCTAACTATGAAAAGTTACAAAATGATCACTCAACTATTCAATTTTGTCTTTTTTGGTCACCAGCCATTAAATGGCAATGGAAAAATGATGTGATAGGTTTTAAAACTAGCATAGTAGCAACTTTAACTCTCAACATTTATACATTGTGTCAACTTAGTCTTTATTCTAAAAAAATTAACTCTCAACATCTCCGCATGGTGTAATTTAGTCCTTTTTGCAATTCTGTATTTTCATTTTTTTCATTAAAATTAAAGAGAAGCAAAACTACAGAAAAAGACCAAATTACACAATGTGTAAATGTAGAGGGTGAAATTTTTCAGAATCAAAACTAAATTGACACAATGTATAGATATTGAAGTAAAAGTTACTATTATACCAATTTTAAAAGCTGCCAAGTTATCTTTCTATTAGCTATTTAACGACAGGTGACCAAAAAGACAAAACCAAATACTTGGATAACCATTTTGTAACTTTTCATAATTGAGTGATCAAAAAGAAACTTACCAATAGTTAGGCGGCTCCCAGTGTAATTTACCCTAAAACTAGATAAGGGTGATAAAGCAGCTAGAATTTTCACTTTGGCACGGGTCATTTGATGTTTTAATCCATTTCACAGTTAAAAAGAAACGAGTTACTCCACAATCCATAGGAACAAACAGGGGCTTTTGGCACAATATGACCGAGAAACAATAAGATAGTTCCTTATGAAAACATTACTTGCCTAACACCAACAATCCGTTGAAATTCTTCCTCCACAGAACGAATCATATAGCCATGAAAATCGTACTTCGATGTCAGGTTGTGATTCTGCCATGAATACAAAAAAAAAAACAAAAGGTGCAAGGGATGAACAGATATACGTCGTACAATGGACAAAGAAATAATAGTAACTTTGCAATTACAAGGAAAATCTGATTGTTACCATGATGAAGCCCTTGCGGAGAGTCAAATAGTCAGCACGAACCACTGAATATCCGAATTGCTGGAAGAAACATTTCTGCCAGTTGAAAATAAGAACAGCAAGCAATTATGTAAATAATAAACAATTAAAAATGAGTAAAATAAATGAACCCGATTTTCAAAGTATACACGTTGATGGTACCTACCACCCAAATAAAAAGACTGTTTTTGGTCAAGTTGTTCGACTCGCGGTTTACGACAAAAGCTGTTTGTCTTTGCATTATCAACTCTCTTGCTTTTGCTGAAGCAAGTAAATTCCAATCATCATTTAATATCTTTAAAACAAATCCTATAGTTACAACATCCTATTAACTCAGGCTCAGTCTAAGTATTGGATACTGGTATGCAACTAATACGGTCCTTAGAGGATCATATCCGCACACCATATCAAAGAATGTGTCAAACACGGGTATTATCTAAACCAGCCGATAATATAACATTGAACTTACCATTTAATATATCATGTCGATCCATATGAGCGTCATCCTCCCATGCCCTCCAACTATGTATCTACCAAATAGTTAATATCAAAATGTAAGGAAATAATCAACCTAAAACTGAAAATTTCAAGATTTCATCGTATCTATTGGACACAGATAACTGAAACAAAATTAATAGTCCGAGCAATATAACCTAAACAAAATTCAAAGGCCTAACCTTCACAATTGCAAGTAACATTGTTAAGCAACTATATGATACATGCGTGATTGCCATGACAAAAATGAAGCGATGCAACTGCTCAAGACCTTCGTATGAAACAAATGGCTCATGATCCTTAAAAACCAAATAACTTCGAGATGTTAGATCATATACAAAAAAGAAAAAGAATAAATCAAACTAAAATAGCAGAATCTCGAGTCAAATAAATGGATTAGTTACATGCCTTTGCGCAGGTATTCCGGTTCATGCCATTCAACATTCTCCTAAATAAATGAAAATTGGTAGCCATCAAAAGCTTACGTTCCTTAGAAGAATCATCTTCAAGGTCTTCATCAATCTCGGACTTGGTGCATGGTGCAAAGGTACTATCGTAGAACTTCGATGGAATACAAATATTGGCTATTGTGCTTGAGGTTGCTATTAGAAGGAGTGATATAAAACCAAGCAGCATTAACTCTGAAGACACAAGTCGGACCATAAATACGACAATACAAAATAAAAGGGAGCTAAAGTTAGTTTATGAAAAATTTAGTGAAACCCCAAATCAAGATATACCATCCGTTTCGATTAGAAATATACGAAAATACCTTCTTTCATCTTCTCCACTGCCGCAAGCAGAGGTTTCCGATTAGTTTTCCGTAACCACTGTAACAAATTAGTACAACAAGTCATATAAGATGTCAGCATAGCAAAAACTCTAAATTCCGAATTACTTACTATGTTCATATCATATTTATGAATTTGAACCTGTTCTTGCCCACATAATTTCATGAAACTTAAAAACTACCATCAACACTAGTAATCTCTTAAAAAAAATTTCGAATTCAAATCAAAAATAAATTGAGAACATGCTAGAAATACCAAAACTTTCGAGCCAAAAGCATACATAGACGAGATGAACAACACAAATTACATTGCTTTTGTGGCAAAGAAACTAAAACAAGGCTTGTCAATACATTATAATTTGCTACTTAAACACAACTACTAGCAACCAACAACATATTTACTCATCAAATTAACACAATAAATAATCAAAATTTTATTGAGAAACTAATAGATTTCTACCTAAAGACTCATAACTGCATAATCTCATTCAAGAAAAGCTACAAACATGATAAAGGCAACAAAAAAGGGGCTTTGCTCACCTTGCTTAACCGGTGAATCGACCGTTCAACGATCAAAGATACCACAACAAAGATTGTCAAAACAGTGGCAACTGACCATGTTGGTGTTAATGCTAATGATCTCATTTCTTTATCATTTTTCTCATCTTCCACCATATTTGAATACAACCCTTTTAAAACCTTCCTTTCAAACCTAATCCCACCACCAAAATCATTCAAACGAATGCTGCAACTATGTCTAGAATTACAATAATCCTACATAAATTTAAACACAAAAAAAAACAGAAATCTATGTCTTGAATATCATCCTGTCTCAGAAGTTTATCCCACTAAATCTTCAAAAAGAACAAACTAAATATCAACATATCATGTTCTTTTACTTCAAAGAACTATCCAAATCTCCACTCACTCTCTTAAACTACAGCATATGAACACTTGAATCAAGAACAAGGATTTAAAAGAAGGGTACTTCTAGTTTCAACTTAAAACAACAAAAATACACTAAAAGAAAAGCCTTTTTCCCCCTACTTTGAAGCTTCTGAACAATAAAATCAAGGCAGAAGCTTGATTTGAGCTATGAGACTTTGAAAAAAACACCAAAAAAGGGGTATTTGGTGGCTTTTTCTTAAATGCAATAATGGGGTTTGATCCAGGTACTGAGTAATTAAACTACTACCCTTATAAACTAAGAAAAAAACAAAACTTTTAAAGGCAAGAGTTACTATTTTCAACAGCTCTTTGCCACTCAAATACTAAGCACGGCTTCTATGTCTAAAGTTTGAACACTCTTTTGTAATAAATGCGTAATTTTTTTTGCACTTTTTTTACAGACTAAAATAGATGGAAGAAAACTAGAAAAGACAAGAGGGACTGAAGTGAAAAATAGTAATATCAGATCTCTTTTTTATAGCAAAAAGAAGAGATTTGGAATAAACTTGAAAAACCCAGAGTGGAAATCACAAACTTAAAAATAAAATAAAATAAAAAACTTTTTTAAAATTTCTGCACTTTAGTGAACCATAAAATTGGAGTTTTCAGCTTTTGGAAATGAAAAACTTTAATGAAGAGGTTGGCAACTGGCAATGCTGATGCACATGGACCTACGCTAGGAGAGATCTCACTGTTCACTTTTATAATTTTTTTTATATTTGTATATTTTAAATTTATTTATATTAAATAGAATGAATAAATATTTTACTTTTGGAAAAAGGTCCCTAAAGTATGCTCCAATTTTCAGATTGGCCCCTAAAGTTTTTCGGTCATAAGTAATCTTTTAAGTTGTATCTCGTCCCGTGTTTTGGTCCAATTAGTAATCTTGTCAAAAAACTATGGACAATGATTAGGGATCAGCATTCAATCCAATTGAGTAAAAAAATTTCGAGTTGACGAGACATATTTTATCATCCTAACTCTATTTATATTTTTTTATTCGAGTTAAATTAAAAACGTCAAATTTGACATATTTTAGAGCCTTTTTACTATTAAAACCTTCACTTTTTTATACCTAATCTACATCAATCAAATTTAAATAATTATTTCACTAAAAATTTATATAATTTTAATTTTAATCATTTTATTATGTCAAAATTTAATATTTAATTTTTCTTACTTTTTTCATAATTTAATCATTCTATTTTGTAATATTATTAGTAATTTCAAATTAATAACACCGTTAATCGTTGTTTATTAAATTAGTAACATGATTTTTTTTTTGTGATTATTTGATTGAGCATATAAAAATTCAATAAATCATATTCAATTAATAATAAAATTACATGTTTCTCACTGATACGTTAATACTAGCAATTAACATTATTATTGATTTAAATATACTAATAACATTATAAAATTAAATGATTAAATTATATCAAATTAAAATAAATAAAGGGTTAATATAACATTTGATATCTGAACTTAAGACATTTTTTTTTCTTAATTTGGTATCTAAGCTTCTTATTTTTTTGTCTAATTTGGTACATAAGCTTTTGTCGGGTCCAATTTGGTACATAAACTTGACATTTTTTTCTAATTTGGTACTCGAACTTTTTTGTTCAACTTGGTACTTCAAGTTGTCAAACTTTATATATTTTACTCAAATATACTAATAGTGTTATTTTTTTTGAAGTAGCAAAAATAATCGATGTATGATTATTATATGATAGATGACATGGATTTTTTTTGTATTTTAAATGTTCAGTTATTTTTAGTTTAATTTAATTTATTTTTAATTTAATATAATAAATTTCTTTTATTTTGGATTTTAAAACTCTTGTTTTCTTCTTCAATATCCATTCATTGAGTATAACTCAAAGTACAATTTTAGAACATGAATTTCATATTGGCAATATTTTTTTTGTGGAATTGAAGGATCGAGTCATGCATGAAGCATTTTGTCCCCCTCAAATCATTCTTGAAAATAGTCAGAGTAATTTCGATCCCAATAAAAAGTATAATTTGAATATACTATTTAGCGAAAAAGAAGATTCCAAATAAATACAATCATTATTGCCATTAAATTTTATGTCATTCGGCATAAGTCGATCATCCATTAGTTGTTTCTATCCCCTCATAAAAAAACTAAAACAATTGTTGTTTTGCGTCACTTGTATACCATTTGGCAAGTTTAAATATCAAAATAGAAAAAAAATATCAAAAATCAAATAACGAATGTTACATTAATTCATAAGTAAATAGATAACTAATACCATAATTTAACTTTTTTTTTAACATTAATCTCATTATATGCTCTTATCATATCTACTTTTTTTATACAAAGTCTAGAACTATCTATAGCCATTCCCTAACCCTTAAATAGGAGGATAATGCATTTCAGTGCACTTGAACTAGAGGTGCTCATGGGCCGGGTTGGGTTCGGGCCTAAGCATGATATTAACATATTTTATGTTTTTCTAAGTCCGGCCCTGTACATACCCAATTTTGCTAACTAAAACCCATTTTTTAAGCCCAAACCCGGTTGGCCCATTACAGTACCCAAATCCTTTAACCCATTCCTAAATACAAACCCAAACCCTTACAAACCCATCAGACCCAACAAATTACATAGCCCAATACATTTAAGCCCTAACCTGTTAACCCAATAGAGGCCCAAAATCTATACAACAGCAAACCCTAACCCTAATCAGCAGCTGCCCCCTACTTGCGCCGCAATGTCCCATCGGCCACTTACCCTTCTGCCACTTACCCCTCTGCCATACCGACTGCCACCTGCTCCACCATGCCCATACCTGCAAAATGAGAAAGACACGCAACAACAACAAAGAGAATAAAGAAATAGAGTGAAAAATAGGCTATAAAAGCCGATTGTAAAAAACAGAAAACGGTTCTTTTTCCTCTTCTTCTTTTCTTATTTGTAAACATCAAGAGGAATTCATAGATTTCAATAAACAGATAATAGTGGTTGTTCAAACAAACAAAGAGGAAACGAAAAGGTTGCATTTTTCTCTTTATTCCTTTCGATTTTTGCATACATATATACATTTCTTTATTTTCTACTTATTTAATATAAACATAAAATATAAATAAATAAAAAACAAAAAAGGAAAGTTTTTTACCTTTCCGGCCACCGTGTATGGTGGCCGGCGCCGGCGCCGACGCCGGCGAAGGTCCAAAAGCCAGACCGGTGACCGCCCCTCCCTGGCCGGATCCCTTTTCTCTCCCCCTCTCTCTTCTTTTTTTTCTTTCTCCCCTCTCAAATGTTTTTTTCTGAATTTTAGGCTATTTATAGCCTTTCAAAATGGTGCCGTTTTGGCATTAGAGTTCAGTGCTGAAACGGCGCTGTTTCACCTTGGATCAGGTCGACCCGACCCCACCTGATAGGATCCGCGTGTTTTTTAATTGGAGGGGCTAATTGCGTTTTCAGCCCCTCTGCTTTCTCATGATTTTACAATTAAGTTATTTTTATTTTTAATCTAGCCCTTAAATTTGTTGCGCTTTGTGATGTGGTCCTCTGCCATGCCTTGCGTTTTGGGAAGATGGTTTATTGTCCGATTGAGTCCCTTCGGTTTGTTTGCGCATGCAATTTAGTCCCTTTCCATTTATTTCTTTTAAAATTCGCCCCAAACTTTATTCTTTAATTCGATTCAGTCCTCTTTGTTAATTTACTGCTTTATTTTCATTTTACTTGTTTTCACTTTTTGTTATTCGTTAATTTTAATATTTATATTTATTATATTAAGTATATTTATTATATGTCTTAATGTATAATATTGTATATGTATGCGCATGTAATATACTCATATAGTGTATTATATATATAATTTTTATATATCATATATATATATGTGTTTTAAATATTATGTTATATATAAATTTTCAATATTATTAGTTATATTTTCTTATAATCTTCCATGTATATATTTTGTATTGTCTCATGTGCATACTATTATATGTATATACGTATTTTTTAATACCGTATCGAGTATATATTTTATTATATTATTTTTGTTCCTATTATATTTAATATTAGTATATATATTTCATTATACATGTATATATATTTATGTGTATATAGTCTCATTTTCGTATATTTCATTATATTATTTTTAAATAATTATATTATGTATATATTTGTAAATATTGCGCTATTCATATATTTTTATGTTATTTCATACATATATTTCTATGTTATTTGTTATATATTTCTTTTATTATTTCATGTATATGTTATCAAATACTATAATATTTATATATATATGCATATATATTCTTTTTCTTCTCGAACTATCTTATGTAAATATATTTCATCCTTACCATACAAATATTAGTATATGTTTCATTATTTATGTATATATCTATAATACGTATATAAATTTAATATATTTATGTATATACTTATGTAGTATCATTATTAGTCGATTTTTTTTGTATAGGTTTATGTAAATATTTCAATATTATATTATATCCACGTATATTTCATATATTATATACATGTGTTCTTAATGTTATATTTTATATATTATATAAATTTTAATGTATATATACATTTGTGAAGTATTATCAATAGTTCTTTTTTATTATTATCTTTAATATGTATATATTGTGCATATATCATCATTGATTTTTAATATACTTGTCACACTTATATTCACTTCAATATACTTCTAGTTCCGTCATCTGTTTCATCTCAATTGTGTTTTATATTACTTCGAAAATCATAGTCTTGTTTTACAATTAATTTTAATAATCGAGGCAATGTACCGATTCAACATTAAGTCATCGAATTTCATCGCTAAGTTGGATGGAATTTGTTGGCTTATGTTAAAGGCGGAACACCCTCCTCAAAAAACCGAAAATTTAAAATTTATCGTCTTTTCAATCGGATCACGATTAAATCTTATATTGAACTTGTATTTTTGAATATCACGATAACACATGTTTATGAGATACCAATTTTGGGCGTCACGAGGGTGCTAATACCTTCCTCGCGCGTAACTGACTCCCGAACCCTATTTTGTCTCTGGATTTTAACGTAGACCTAAGTTCAGTCTTCTTTTGTTTTAAAAAAATAAATCTAATAGGTGTCCGATCACACCTAAAAAAAAAGATCGGTGGCGACTCCTTGTTTATTTTAAAATCAAATTTCAGTTTTCAAGTTTTCAATAAATCGCCACAATTAGCGACCAAGCTAAGCCAAAATTTTTACGTCGCTACAGCTGGCGACTCCGCTGGGGAGTTAAAAAGGGTTGAGTCGAATTAAACGTATGTTGTCAAAATTTTCAAAATTCCTTGTTCAAATTAATATTTAGTCGTGATCCTAAAATTGTGTTTTTGAAAAATCATGCATTTGCATTGTGTTGTATATATTCTTCTAATTTGTTTTGTCCGGTTGTTTTAAAGCTTTAAATTCTTATGATTTTTAGTTTTGGTTTAGTTTTTAAATAAAACGTAAAGGTTTGTGAGTTTCTCCCCCACACACCGTGCACTTGCATTTTGCATAACATGAGCTCTCTACCCAGACTCCGTCCGTTTAAGTGAAAGTAAACGCTATGCCTTCGTGAGTTAACTCGTCCCTTCGTACAGGCTAGTGAATACTTTCGGGTTACATATGACTTATGCTTTCGTGAGTTAACTTGTCCCTCCGCATAGGCATAAGTAAATGTAATCCCTCGAATTGAACTCGTGAGCTTGTGATGGGCTACGACCGAGGTTTCGTACTAATCTTAGTAGATGACAGTACGGACAATTTGAGTACCTATCTAGAACCGAAACCGCATATAGTGAACCATACGAGCCACCTAACTAGAGCCATGCCGAACTTCCGTCTATTAATAGTCACCAAAATAAGTACATGGGAGGAACGCCTCTTACCTTTTATTTCTTTGACATTTACACTTCTACTTTGATGTTCCGTAATTCATATTTGTTGTACTAACCAAGATATTTGTCTGTGTTCTTATTTTGCATCATGCATTATAGGCATCATATTAGGAAGGTGTTGACTAGAAATTGGTTGCCAAAAAACGGGTTTCTAATGGAAAAGTCAATTATGCAAACAACCGAGAAGAATGCCGTGGTTCGGGACTGGTCTCTAAAAACTCAGAAAGAAAAAGGGGATAGTCTAGTGGAGTGATGTATTGCTAATCTGCCCGAGTACGTAACTGTGAATGTTCGCCAGAATAACCTTGAAGATTTGGTCCGGGTTTGGAATCAGTGGGACTCGGACACTAGGGGTATCTTCACCGAGAGATATAGAGACATAGCTAATTTGATTGTTGTCAACGTAGACGAACAATTGATCCAAGCCATGGTCAGATTTTGGGATCCAGCTTACCAATGTTTTACCTTCAATCTAGAAGATATGACTCCGACTATTGAGGAGTACGTTGCTTTGCTTCGTGTTGAAAATGCGCAATTCTATAAAGTATACGTGAAAGAACCTAAGCCGATGACCTTCAAGAAAAAGTTAATGAGATTGACAGACATGACTGACGCATGGGCCGAAAAATAGATAAAGAAGAAAAATGAAACCATTTGCATTCCATGGTCTTCCCTACGAGAATTGGTTCTGAACCATCCTGACATGTTGAAAAGGGTAAATCTGTTCGCTTTGGCCATTTACGGTTTGATCATCTTCCCGAAAGTCCTTGGACACATAGAAGTTGCGGTGGTGGATTTTTTCAAAAAATTAAAACAAGGAATCAACCCTGTCCCGACTATCCTAGTCGAGACCTTCAGATCCTTAAAAAGTTGTAGGAAAATGGGGAAATGACACTTTATCGGATGCGCGCAGTTACTAAATGTTTGGATTTTGAGTCACTTCTGGAAAGTAGAGCACACTTCGTTCCATATGTTTTCAAAAACATTTGCCCCGTTGAAATCTTATCTCAAGAAAGAATGGCCAAAGGAAGTCACTGAACAGCATTGAGTCTCAGTTTTTCAGAACCTTCGAGCTGAAGATATAACGTGGAGAGCACCGTGGATACGCCCTTCGGTTCTGCTATACAAGGTCGAAGATCAAGATTGGGTACCACTACTCGGGTTATGGGGAGGAGTTGAATATGCGCCGCTATTAGTCCAAAGGCAATTTTCTTCGCAATAATTCATACCCGCCACTGGAGGATTGACACAATCCGAGTTCACTTTCGTGGGTGAAGGGTATATGAAGAGGGTCCGAGACACTGCAAAGTCTTGGAAGAAAGTTCATCTCATGGAATTAGCCCTATATGCTGATACCCTCACCCAAGATTACGACATATGGAGAAAGCAACGAATGAACAGTCCGTAAATCTCGTCAACGAAATACACCGTCCAGGATCCTTTCTCAGAGGAAATGCCGTCTGAGCTATAAATGGCAAGACAAGAATTTGAACGAGAAAAGGCCAAGATATCTCAGGACCTTAGCGCTCTTTAAGAGGAAAATTACCAATTGAAGATCGACGTTCAGATTGAAAGATCCAGAACCGAGAAAGTGCAAAAAGAAGTTGAAGTCGTGAGAAATGACTTAAGGGACCTCCATCTGGAAAATAAAAAGTTAAGAGGCACAATAAAAAATAGTGGGCTGGGTAAGTCGTCGGCAGAATGGAAATAAGAAATAAGCAACATTAAAGGCGGGATGGAATTTTGGAAAGGAATAACGAAGAAAGAGGAGGAAAAGGCTGCGCGGGCTATGATAGAACTGAGGAAAAAGAACTCTGAATATGAAGTTGTGTCTGCAGAGGTAATGACTAGTCAATCTAAACGTCAAGAACTAAAAGAAATGATACGAGAGTTAGAAGATATGCTACAAGATCGTCAACAACAACTAGATAATCGCTTGAAGGCTTTGGAAGAAAAAGATAGTCAGTATGATAGAAATGTTCGTGCTTACGAAGAGGGCCTCCAAGAAAAAGAAATGCAACTTAGTTATTTGATCAATGAAGTTCGTGGGGTAGCCATGCATGTGGTACAATTATCGGAAGAAGCTAAAATTCTCATTTGCCAATTCCCTCCAAGTCGAAGATCAAATATATCAGAGTTCTTAGCACGAGTAAAGAAATACGGCAATATAGCTAGGAAGTTTGTGTAATGGTTGAATCGAAAATGGAAAAATGTTTTGTAATGAACTCTTTTGATGAATGAAATGCCTAAATAGGGGTTATCTTGAAATCAACACCAACTTCTTGCATTTATTTCATGACTAACATTCATTTGAAATTTATGCATTCATTCATTCATTCATTCATTGCATATCCCATAATCATTCGCTGAGGTTAAAACATACAATTCGTAGTTGTAATACCACGAGACTAGAACTACGTCATTCGTATAGAACACGTCGACAAGCTAGGGCAATGAAGGCTGAATTCAATGAAAGAATCGAAAGAATGGAAAGAGTTCAGAGGGAATTACAAGAACAGTTGGCCAAGTCGCAGCAAGAGACAAGAGATTTAATGGTGAGGTCTCGAGAAGAATCGCTTGAACAAAGAGACCAAATGGCCAAAATGATGGAGATGATGTCAGCTTTAGTTAAAGGAAAGGGACCTATGCAGAGCCCTGACGTCGAGGAACCTCGATCAAGAGTTAATCACAGTCAAGATCCGCTCTATCCCCCAGGATTCACTCCGCCGCATGCCCACGCAACACAAAGAGAGTACACCCAAGGGGAACCCACAGACCTAGAGCAACGGGCGGTGCCACCTGCTCACATAGGGCAGGGAGTATTCGTATCAAACCCGGGGTGGGAATGGGAATGGGAATGGAAAACAGTTATACCCCTAATCCATACCCAAACCAACCCCGACCTTGAAATTATCCTCCTCTGAATTTTTATTATCCTCCTCAGACCCCTTACTACCAAGCACCACCTCCTTGCTACCCCGTATACGCCATGAACAACCAAAGGCTCGTCACTACATTCCCACAAAACACTCTACCCGCTCAAAGCCAACCCAGAAATGAACCAAGACCAACAAGGCCCAATCCCGAGAGACCGCAATTCACCCCTATTCTTGTGTCATATGGGGAACTGTACCCAAAACTCCTGGATAAGCAATTAATATCTCCCCATTACATGGCCCCCCTAAAACCTCCATACCCGAAATGGTACGATCCAAATGCCAGTTGTGCATACCATGCCGAGAACCAAGGGCACTCTACAAAAAACTGTCTGGCCTTCAAAAGAAAAGTTCAAGGACTCATCGACGTAGGTATTCTGCGATTTGATGGCACTGGCGGCGCGTCCGGAAACCCATTCCCAAACCACGTCGAAGGGAATGTTAGCATAGTGGAAGAGGAGGACAAACAGCAAAGTAGAAGATGGGTTTCTGAAATAAGAACACCTCTGCAGAAAATCTGGGAGGTGCTAGTTGAAAAGGGGTTGCTCTGTCATCTTAACAGAGTATTCGAGGGAAGGAATACAAAAGATCAAGGCTTTTGCGATTTCCATGGAATTATAGGGCACGACATTCAGTCATGTGAGGAATTTAAAAGGGTACTTCAAAACATGATGGATAATAAAGAGATTGAGATCTTTTATAAAGGCGAAGAGGTCGATGGAGGAGAAATATGCGCCTCTGACCATCAATCGTCAGGTTTTTCATATAGCGCCGACCATTAATAATTTATTATGACGCGAAGAAGGAGCCGGTGAAACCAAAATTGATAATCGAGGTGTCATCTATTTTCCCCTACAAGGATAATAAAGCAGTACCATGGAAATATGACGTTAATATCGTCACACCTGAAGATGAAAACCCAAAGCCATGACTGGAAGCGTTGGGGAAGTAGGTCATTTCACTCATAGTGGAAGATGTTATTCGAAAGAGGTCGAACCAGTGAAGAAGAACAATGACCTTAAACAGAAAGGAAAAGCACCGATGCACGTGACCGAAGATGAGTATGAAACTGTGCCTGAACAATAAGCAAAAAAGCCTTTTGACGAGGAAGAAGCACAGGAATTCTTAAAATTTATCAAGCACAGTGAATACAACGTGGTAAAACAATTGAGTAAGCAGACAGCATGAATCTCGGTATTATCTCTACTGTTGAATTCAGAACCACACCGGAACGCTTTGATGAAAGTGTTGAATCAAGCTTATGTGACAAACAATATATCCGTTGAAAAACTGGATAGGTGGGTGAACAAGTTGAATGCGGATAATTTCATTTCTTTTAGTGATGATGAAATACCACCCAATGGTAGAGGTTCAGTGAAAGCATTGTATATCACAACCCGTTGTAAGGGATATTTAATACCGAACGTGTTCATCGACAATGGATCGACACTCAATGTCATGCCTTTGGCCAAACTTTTCAGGATTCCGATGGATTTGTCCTATCTAAGGCCCTGCCATTCTATAGTAAGGGCATTTGATGGAACAAGACGAGAAGTCATGGGAAAAATCGAGATCCCTCTAGAAGTGGGTCCCTATATATACGATGTTGAGTTTCAATTCATGGACATTACACCATCATACAATTGTCTCTTGGGAAGATCTTGGATCCATTCTGCTGGAGCAGTCCCATCATCCCTCCATCAAAAGGTGAAATTCATCATGGATGGTTGTTTGGTAACCGTCGAGGGAGAAGAAGATATTATAGCATCTATTTCTACAGACGCACCATACATTGAAGTGAGTAAAGATGCTTTAGAATGTTCCTTCTGATCCCTTGAATTTGTCAACGCCACATTCATCGCTGAGGGAAACAAAATTCTCGCGCCAAAACTGTCAAGAAATACCAGGATGGGTGTCAAACTGACTGTAGGAATGGGAGCTCGAGCGAGAAAAGGTTTAGAGAGATATCTGCAATGAATAGTTAGGGCCCTAAAGCCAGTACACCACAAGGCCCGATACGGTTTGGGGTTCCAGCCAGACATATGTCAAAGAAGAAACAGTAGAAGAAGGATCAGGAGAGAAGAATTGCGAGAACTTTGGGCTGAGAAATAGAATGGGAGCCCATAACGTACCCTCATTTGTTAAAAACATTTACATCTGCAGGGATGATATACCCCGGAAAGGATAATATACAAAGCACGCTGTTATTAATTGAAAGGGGTCTTCAGAATGTCAGTATAAATGTCATTGACAAAGGAAGTGAGACAATTAGAGATGTTTCAATGATACGCCCTTGTCCTCCTGGTTTCATGTTGAACAATTGGATTGCCGAGGACCTTCTTGTAGTTTATAAGTCTTCAGAGTAATGCTCAAACATTAACCCTCTATTGTGTCCTTAGATATAATAGAATTCTTTTGTAAGAGCTTGCATTCGCTCTTTATCATTTAAATGAATATCAATGAAGATGCATTTTGTCACGATCTTTCGCATTATCACTAACTTCATAATCATCTTCTCATTTCGTAGCCTATCTGTACATTTGCCTCATACCATGCCATAACATTTCGTTTGTTGGTTCCAATACTTAGATGCCCCTCTATAGTTTCCTTTTCCATTCAACTTTCAGGTGATCAGATATCAACAGCATGAACAAACCCGTTACGAGTCCTGAAATCGATTTTGAGAAGGCTATTTGTTTAAGAGAATTCGAAGTTGAAGAAAATGTCGAAGACTATGTCTCGTCTCCTGACTTACTAAGAATGGTGGAGCAAGAGGATAAACAGATTTTGCCTCATCAAGAATCTGTTGAAACAATAAATTTGGGAACTGAAGAAAAAAAGCAATAAGTGAAAATTGGGACCTCTATTTCAGAGGACACCAGGCATAATTTGATCGCTTTGCTCCGCAAGTACAAAGATGTATTCGCATGGTCATATTAGGACATACCAGGATTGGATAAAGAGGTAATGGTCCATAAGCTCCCATTAAAGCCAGAATACAAACCCATTCAACAAAAGTTAAGACGGATGAGACCCGAAATATTGTTGAAAATAAAAGAGGAAGTCAAGAAGCAATTTTATGCTGGCTTCCTATAAGCATCCAAATATCCAGAATAGGTGGCTAACATAGTCCCAGTACCAAAGAAAGACAGAAAAGTACAAATGTGCATGGATTATCGTGACTTGAATCGAACAAGTCCTAAAGATAATTTTCCCTTACCACACATTGATTCGTTGGTGGATAACACAGCAAATCATTCATTGTTTTCTTTCATGGATGGATTCTCGGGGTATAATCAGATCAAGATGGCCCCTAAGGATATGGAGAAAACTACCTTCGTAACAATGTGGGGAACATTCTGCTACAAGGTGATGCCATTTGGGTTAAAGAATGCTGGGGCAACATATCAGAGGGCTATGGTAACATTTTTCCATGACATGATGCATAAAGGAATACAAGTCTACGTCGACAATATGATTGCTAAGTCCCGAGGGGAAGAAAAACATGTAGTGAACCTGAAGAAATTGTTCGACAGACTGAGAAAGTTCCAGCTAAAGCTTAATCCGGCCAAATATACGTTTGGGGCTACCTCAGGAAAATTGCTTGGCTTCATTGTCAGCGAGAGAGGCATTGAAATTGATCCAGATAAAATAAAAGCCATTCAAGAGTTACCACCTCCGCGCACGCAAAAGGAAGTCAAAGGATTTTTAGGGAGATTAAACTACATCATCCGATTTATCGCTCAACTTACCAACCGATGCGCCCCAATCTTTCGACTCATTCGAAAACATAATCTCGGAGAATGGAACGAGGAGTGCCAAGTGGCTTTTGACAAGATAAAACAGTATTTGTCTAGTCCTCCAGTGCTAGTACCACCAATGCCGGGAAGACCATTGATATTGTATTTGACTGTGTTCGAGAATGGGTTGCATACTGGGGCAACACGATGAGTCAGGAAAGAAAGAAAAAGCGATCTACTACCTCAGCAAAAAGTTCAATGAACACGAGGCAAAGTATTCTTCCATTGAAAAACACTATTGCGCTCTGGTTTGGGTAGCTCGGAGACTTAGGCAATATATGTTGTATCATACAACATGGTTGATTTCAAAGTTAGATCCAATAAAGTACATGATGGAATAACCTGCACTCTCAGGAAGAATGGCACGATGGCAGATCTTACTATCGGAGTACAACATCATCTATGTGAGTCAAAAGTGGATAAAAGGAAGTGCAATAGCAGATTTCTTAGCAGCTCGAACAACGGAGGAATACAAGCCATTGAGATTTGATTTCCCGGATGAAGACTTGATGTGCATTACAGAAAAAGAATGTGAGTCATCAAAAGAAAAATCATGGAAGATGAGCTTTGATGGTGCATCGAATGCATTGGGGCATGGGATTAGAGCAGTCTTAGTATCACCAGAAGGGAACCATTATCCATTCACTGCCAGGCTGAATTTCTTCTGTACCAATAACATAGCAGAATATGAGGCTTGTATCATGGGACTTCGTGCAGTAATTGAATGAAACATCTAAATTTTAGAGGTATACGGAGACTCAACATTGGTGATTTATCAGATTCGTGGAGATTGGGAAGTGAAGGATTCAAAATTAGTCAAATACAGTGATCTCATGGCAGGGTTGATTAAAGAATTCAAAGAAATAACTTTTAATTACTTCCCACGAGAAGAAAACCAGTTAGCTGATGCCCTGGCCACTTTGGCTTCAATGTTTAAAGCAAACAGAGAAACAGAAATAATGCCTCTGCAAATGAGCATATATGAAGTCCCTGTACATTGTTTCAACATTAAAAAAGAGCCAGATGGACGGACATGGTTTCATGATATCTTAGAATACATCAAGAATCAAAGGTATCCCGAACAAACAAATGAGAACGAAAAAAGAACAATCAGAAGAATGGCAACGGGATTTGTTCTTGATGGGGACATCCTGTACAAAAGAGGAAAGGATCAGGTGCTCTTGAAATGCATGGATGCTGTTGAAGCTAGAAAAATACTTGAAGATGTCCATGAAGGAGTTTGCGGGACATATGCCAATGGTTTCACTATGGCTAGGAAGATTATGAGACTCGGTTATTACTGGTTGATGATGGAAAGCGACTGCATTAGTTTTTCAAGAAAATGCCACAAATGTCAAATTTATGGCGATAGGATTCATGTAGCCCCTTCGCCCTTTCATGTCATTACTTCTCCGTGGCCTTTTTCTATGTGGGGCATGGATGTTATAGGGTCAATTTCCCCAAAAGCTTCTAATGGACACCGATTCATTTTTGTGGTTATTGATTACTTCACAAAATGGATAGAAGCCGCTTCGTTTGCCAACGTGACGAAGACCGCAGTGTGCAAGTTTTTGAAGAAGGAAATCATTTGTCGATATGGTTTGCCTGAAAGAATCATTTCAGATAATGCCATGAATCTGAACAACAAGAAGATGAAGGAAGTGTGTGAGCAATTTCAAATAAAACATCATAACTCATCACCTTATCGCCCGAAAATGAATGGATCCGTTGAAGCGGCCAACAAGAATATTAAGAGGATTATTGAAAAAATGACCGAGACATATAAAGACTGGCACGAGAAACTACCCTTTGCTCTATTTGCATATCGCACATCTGTACGGACATCTACGGGAGCAACTCCTTTCTCTCTGGTATATGAAATGGAAGCTGTGCTGCTACCTATCAAAGTTGAGATCCCCTCTCTACGAGTCTTAATGGAATCAAAACTAGAAGAAGCAGAATAGGTTTGAGCTCGATATGACCAGTTAAACCTTATTGAAGAAAAACGTCTGAAGGCAATCTGCCATGGACAGATGTACCAGAAGAGAATGATCGCAGCCCATGATAAGAAAGTACGGCCAAGAGAATTCCACGAAGGAGAACTCGTGCTGAGAAAGATTCTCCCAATACAAAAAGACTTTCGAGGAAAATGGGCACCAAATTGGGAAGGTCCATACGTAGTAAAGAAGGCATTCTCGGGTGGAGCTTTGATTCTCATCGAGATGGATGGGAGGGAGTTACCAAATCCAGTGAACTCAGATGCTGTAAAGAAATATTATGCTTAAAAAAAAGAGATCAATGTGAAAACCCAAATAGGGCGTCTTGATTAACACGAAAGATTAGGATGAAAACCCAAAATGGCGTTCTAATGAAACAAACACTGGCCTTAGAAAAGCAAGGCATTTTGAACAGTGGGTCAAACAACGAGACTAAAGTATTTAAAGCATTTTTGGAAAGCTCGAAATCTTCTACACAAGAAGCCATGCTCAAAAAGATTCTAGATGAAGGAACGTGGAAGAGTTCATATGTTGAATATCTAGAGTATTTGTATCCGTTGAATGCGATCCCTTTCTTCTTTATGACACTTTTACTATCATTGATTAACTTTCTTTGTTTGCTACATTTGAAATAAATAAATGTGAGGTAGCCTTTTTGCCCTTACCTAACCATTTTCATGCATCTCATTATGTGTTTATTTACATGATAAATAGTGAAATGACATGCTCTAAACAAAAGAAATGTTAAGCATTACCTGAATGAAAATTTGACAAATACAAGAGCTTCAAAGCAAGGACAAAGTTCAACTAGGGGCAAGAGTGTGATATCTGAAGAACACAAATTACTCACGAAATTTGGAGACGGGTATAAAGCCTAAAGAGAAAGTCAAGAGTTGAAGTCATGAATACAGATCACCATGATGAATCGTGACGAAAAAGGACATAACAACAAACAAGCCCAAGACGCATAGCATAATCATGTAGGCATGAAAACATTTAAGACCAACATTTGCATATCATGATAACAACATACATGACATATATAGGTACTCCAGTAGAGCAAGAAGATGTGATGATAGATGTACTGAATCAAAGAAAAGGCACCTGAGTTCCACCAGATGACATCTTTTGGTATTTTGATGTTTTTATTTTTATTTTCAAAAAAATCAACTCATATTGCGAGAGGTGAGTTGAGCCTCAGGACACACTAAGGTATTTTCAATTCCTGTTTTTAATTTTTGTTTTTCAAAAAATTAACTCATATTGCGAGAGGTGAGTTGAGCCTCGGGTCACATGCCGAGGTATTTTCAAATTCTGTTTTAATTCATGTTTTCAAAAACCAACTCATATTGCGAGAGGTGAGTTGCGTCTTGGCTCACGCACTGAACTATTTTCAATTTCTATTTTTAATGTCTGTTTCAAAGAATCAACTCATATTGCGAGAGGTGAGTTGAGCCTTTTAATTTCTGTTTTTCAAAAATCAACTCATATTGCGAGAGGTGAGTTGAGTCTTTTAATTTCTGTTTTTCAAAAATCAACTCATATTGCGAGAGGTGAGTTGAGTCTTTTAATTTTTTTTTTCAAAAATCAACTCATATTGCGAGAGGTGAGTTGAGCCTTTTAATTTCTGTTTTTCAAAAATCAACTCATATTGCGAGAGGTGAGTTGAGCCTTTTAATGTCTGTTTTTCAAAATCTACTTTTCAAATTAAGTTTCAAAAATCAACTCATATTGCGAGAGGTGAGTTGAGCCTCGGGTCACATGCCGATGTGTTTTCAAATTTTGTTATTCAAACTCTGTTTTTAATTTCTGTTTCCCAAAAATCAACTCATATTGTGAGAAGTGAGTTGAGCCTTAGAACACGCTGAGGTATTTTCAATTTCTATTTTTCAGTTTTTATTTTTCAAACATCAACTCATATTGCGAGAGGTAAGTTGAGCCTCGGGTCACATGACTAGGTATTTTCAAAATTTGCTTTTAAGTTTCAAAAAAAAAAACCCAACTCATATTGCGAGAGATGAGTTGCGCCTTGGCTCACGCGCTGAGCTATTTTCAATTTATGTTTTTAATGTTTGCTTCAAAGAGTCAATTCATATTGCGGGAAATGAGTTGAGCTCAAGATCACATGCCGAGTAGAATAAAGATTAAAGTTGATTGAAGACACTAGGTTTGGCCTCCCTAAAGTTGCAGCGGAACAGTTCAAAGTTGCAAGTCTTGTCTCCCTAAAATTGTAGTGGAGCTGATAAAGGATTTCAAATCTTGCCTTTCTAAAGTTACAGAAGAAAATACCACAAACCCTATTTCACTAAAGCGATAGAAGAGCAGATTGAACTTGTAGATCTTATCTTTCCAAAGTTACAAGTGAAGCAGATCGAAGTCACAAATCTCATATCATTGAAGCTACATGGAAAGTAGATTGGTTACAAGGTGTACATCAGAAGATGCAGTAGATTGAATCTAAAGCTACAAGATGCGATGGACTGGAAGAAGACTATATGAACAAGAAGAATATCAAATAAGTCAAGACTCAGCAGGACCAGGCAAAATTGGCCTTTCATTTTGTCTTTGCTCTATTCCCGTTACACGATAATGAGCAAAGAGGGGCAGCTGTACATACCAAATTTTACTAACTAAAACCCATTTTTTTAAGCCCAAACCCGGTTGGCCCATTACAGTACCCAAATCCCTTAACCCATTCCTAAATACAAACCCAAACCCTTACAAACCCATCAGACCCAACAAATTACATAGCCCAATACATTTAAGCCCTAACCCGTTAACCTAACAGAGGCCCAAAATCCATACAACAGCAAACCCTAACCCTAATCAGCAGCTACCCCCTACTTGCGCCGCAATATCCCATCGGTCACTTACCCCTCTGCCATACCGACTGCCACCTGCTCCACCGTGCCCATACCTGCAAAATGAGAAAGACACGCAACAACAACAAAGAGAATAAAGAAACATAGTGAAAAATAAGCTATAAAAGCCGATTGTAAAAAACAGAAAAGAGGTTCTTTTTCCTCTTCTTCTTTTCTTCTTTGTAAACATCAAGAGGAATTCATAGATTTCAATAAACATCAAACAAACAAAGAGGAAACGAAAAGGTTGCATTTTTCTCTTTATTCCTTTCGATTTTTGCATACATATATACATTTCTTTATTTTCTACTTATTTAATATAAACATAAAATATAAATAAAACAAAAAACAAAAAACAAAAAAAGAGAGTTTTTTACCTTGGATCCGGTAGCCGGACCGGTGACCGCCCCTCCCTGGCCGATCCCTTTTCTCTCCCCCTCTCTCTTCTTTTTTTTTCTTTCTCCCCCCTCAAATGTTTTTTTTTCCTGAATTTTAGGCTATTTATAGCCTTTCAAAACGGTGCCGTTTTGGCATTAGAGTTCAGTGCTGAAACGGCGCCGTTTCACCTTGGATCGGGTCGACCCGACCCTACCCGACAGGATCCGAGTGTTTTTTAATTGGAGGGGCTAATTGTGTTTTCAGCCCCTCCGCTTTCTCATGATTTTACAATTAAGTTATTTTTATTTTTAATCTAGCCCTTAAATTTGTTGCGCTTTGTGATGTGGTCCTCTGCCATGCGTTGCGTTTTGGGAAGATGGTTTATTGTCCGATTGAGTCCCTTCGGTTTGTTTGCGCGTGCAATTTCGTCCCTTTTCATTTATTTCTTTTAAAATTCGCCCCAAACTTTATTCTTTAATTCGATTCAGTCCTCTTTGTTAATTTACTGCTTTATTTTCATTTTACTTGTTTTCACTTTCTGTTATTCGTTAATTTTAATATTTATATTTATTATATTAAATATATTTATTATATGTCTTAATGTATAATATTGTATATGTATGCGCATGTAATATACTCATATAGTGTATTATATATATAATTTTTATATATCATATATATATGTGTTTTAAATATTATGTTATATATATTTTCAATATTATTAGTTATATTTTCTTATAATCTTCCATGTATATATTTTGTATTGTCTCATGTGCATACTATTATATGTATATACGTATTTTTTAATACCGTATCGAGTATATATTTTATTATATTATTTTTGTTCCTATTATATTTAATATTAGTATATATATTTCATTATACATGTATATATATTTATGTGTATATAGTCTCATTTTCGTATATTTCATTATATTATTTTTAAATAATTATATTATGTATATATTTGTAAATATTGCGCTATTCATATATTTTTATGTTATTTCATACATATATTTCTATGTTATTTGTTATATATTTCTTTTATTATTTCATGTATATGTTGTCAAATACTATAATAATTATATATATATATGCATATATATTTTTTTTCTTCTCGAACTATCTTATGTATATATATTTCATCCTTACCATACAAATATTAGTATATGTTTCATTATTTATGTATATATCTATAATACGTATATAAATTTAATATATTTATGTATATACTTATGTAGTATCATTATTAGTCGATTTTTTTGTATAGGTTTATGTAAATATTTCAATATTATATTATATCCACGTATATTTCATATATTATATACATGTGTTCTTAATGTTATATTTTATATATTATATAAATTTTAATGTATATATACGTTTGTGAAGTATTATCAATAGTTCTTTTTTATTATTATCTTTAATATGTATATATTGTGCATATATCATCATTGATTTTTAATATACTTGTCACACTTATATTCACTTCAATATACTTCTAGTTCCGTCATCTGTTTCATCTCAATTGTGTTTTATATTACTTCAAAAATCATAGTCTTGTTTTACAATTAATTTTAATAATCGAGGCAATGTACCGATTCAACATTAAGTCATCGAATTTCATCGCTATGTTGGATGGAATTTGTTGGCTTATGTTAAAGGCGGAACACCTTCCTCAAAAAATCGAAAATTTAAAATTTCTCGTCTTTTCAATCGGATCACGATTAAATCTTATATTGAACTTGTATTTTTGAAGATCACGATAACACATGTTTATGAGATACCAATTTTGGGCGTCGCGAGGGTGCTAATACCTTCCTCGCGCGTAACTGACTCCCGAACCCTATTTTGTCTCTGGATTTTAACGTAGACCTAAGTTCAGTCTTCTTTTGTTTTAAAAAAGATAAATCTAATAGGTGTCCGATCACACCTAAAAAAAAAGATCGGTTGCGAGTCATTGTTTATTTTAAAATCAAATTTCAGTTTTCAAGTTTTCAATAAATCGCCACAATTAGTGACCAAGCTAAGCCTAAATTTTTACGTCGCTACAGGCCCAACCCAAAATATGAACTTAAAAATTTGCCAAAACCCACTCATATTTGCAAAAGACTAACCCGAGCCCATTTTAGGCTCACCCATATTATTTAAAAAAATATTTATTAAAATTTTTTATATAATAATCTTGACATTATTTTCATATTTACATTAGAGTAATATTATATATTTAGTATTAGTTTATTTTTATAATATGTTCTAAATTACATAATATAAAGTATTATAAACTAAAAATTAGGTTGGGTCGAGCCGGGCTTGGGTCTTGAATATTCAAGCCTGAGTTTGACCTGTATTTTAAACGGGCCTAATATATTTTCCCAAACCCTCCCAAATTTCGTGCGAACCTTCGGGCCTCGACAGGTAGCCTTACCCATGAACAAGTCTAACTTGAACTCACATCTTCTTATATTGATAACAATATCAATATCAATCGAACTAAAACTCAATAAATAATTAAAATTTATTTTTAGTTACCCAAAAGTAATGGAAAACTTATAGTTTCTTAATTATACATTTGTTATTATTAAAGTCCTTATTTGATTAATTTAATTTAATTTTTAATTAAGACAAATAAGAAGGTGTAAGCGATGGTAGCTTCACCACAAATTTCCATACGCGCATCAAGGAGCAATCATCGTTATTATTATCATTTTCTAATATCGGGTCCCACTCACATGCAATTTAAAGTTTAATTAATTAAAAAAAATTTGATTTTCTTTTTCTTTTAAAAGAAAAAATAGAAAATCACCTTTCAAGCTTTTCTTTAAGTGTCAGTACATTTATTATATTTTCCAACTATGAGTTTTATATTAAAGCCAAAAAAGAAGTAGAGAAATTGATTGATTTCAAGTCAACCAAAAAAATATTTAATAGAATATTTTATTTAATGGTCAAAGTCTATAAGAAGTCCCTATATTACTATATCAAGTTCATTTTAGTCCCTCTACTAAAAACTGCTTCAGATTAATGTGCATTAAAATTTTATTCAAATGATGGAACTGTTAAAATTTACTGTTAAGTTGTTGATAATTTGGACAAAACATATCAATACTAGGGGGTGTTCAAACGGTTAATCGAACCGAATTAATATTAACCAAAATTTTTAATCCTTTAGCCGTTAATCGAACCCAAGTTTTTCAAACAAAAAAATAACCAAACCGAAATTTATATATTATTGTTTATATAGTTAAACAAGTATAAAACATATCCAGAAAAAATTAATAATGTTCATTTGATCGAATTAACCAAACTAAAACTACATATAATTTGTATTATTAATTATTAATTTCAGTTAATTCAGTTGATTACTCAATTTCGAACTAAATTAATCGATAACCGAACTTCTAAGAAATCATTAGCCGAACCTCCTATCAAATTAGATCGGTTAACCAAATTATATCAATTCAGTCGATTAATTCGGTTTTAACCGAAATTTGAAAACCCCTATATCATATTCAGTTGATTTATCTATGACCCAACCGAACTCATAAAAAAACTCATGTATCTTTAAACTATCATGTGGCTGAAAATATACAGATTTGATGGATTTTTCAACCACGCGGTAGTTTAAAAATATATGGATTTTTTTGGATGGTTGGGTTTTTTATAGATCAGGTCGAGTTATGGATAACTCAATTGGGTTAAATATATTTTCCTAAATTAACAACAATTTAACACCAATCTTTAACGGTGTCATGATTTGTATAAATATTTAATGTATAAGGATTAATTCTAGAGTAATTTTTAGTAGGACTAAAATGAATTTACATGATAGTAGAGGAGGTCCCTATAGACTTTGACATCTATTTAATTGGCTCAACTTCTTCGAAATTATAATGTAATAAAAACATTTTATTGAACTTAATATTAAAATCTGTATGTTTTATATAAGATATTTTTTTTAATAGTGAAATAGGAGTCAAAATGGACCCAATCAATTTAAGTAATAAAATTTTAGGCAATTACCGTAATAAAAGGAATTGTGGGTAATATAAGTGCATTTTAAAAAGGGATAATGATTTTTTCGGTCCTCTAATTTTATCAAAAAAGTTATTTTAACCTTCTATTTATTTTTTCACCTTTTTTAGCATTTAAACTTGTATTGTTAGTCAAATCATCTAAAAATGAATGGAAAAGTTAACGTTTGTTAACTTTATTGGTATGTCATGCATATGGATTGTCATATGCATGTCATGTAGGTAATTAATTAATTTTTTAGAAATTTAAAAATACTAAAAATATTTTTTAAATAGTTTTAGTAATTTTAATTTTAAAAAATAGTTTCTATAATTTTTTTAATTTTTTAAATTTAAAAAATTAATTAATTGCTAATGTGGCATTTACATAGCAATCCACGTGTATATCACGTCAGCAAAATAAACAGATGTAAGTTTTTCATTCATTCTTTTTTATAATTCTGCGAACAATGCAAGTTTAAGGACTAAAAAAGATAAAAAAAAGGACTAAAATAACTTTTTTTATAAAATTGAATGGCTAAATAAATCATTATACCTTTTAAATTTTGTAATAAAAATATACATAACAATATGCCCAATTGATATTTTTCTAGTTCTTTTACAAATTTAAATAAGGGAAGAAGAAAATGTTACAAAAGCTGATAGAAATAAGAAAAAGAGAGATAATTAGGGAAAATCAATAATATTAACGAAAATAAAATAATTTTAAATTATATATTTAAAATAGTTAATAAATTAAATTAAAAATAAATAAATTGAATTTATTTAACAATTAATCAATTCAATTAAATCCTTACAAATCATACACTTCATCAATTAGATTGAACTTTGGCCATAATGTTTAGAATTATCCATAGCCCCTAATCCATAGATAGGAGGATAACGTGCTTCAGCGTATTCAAACTCACATCCTCCTGTATTAATAATAATACTCGTACCAATTGAGTTAAAACTCAATCAATAGATATTTTTCATATTTATTTACCTACGATGTGAGAACAACATAATCTAGTATATATTATTTTCATATTTATTTACAAAACTTTGTTTTGTACGTTTTAACCTATTCATGGTAATTTTTTGATACAATGTCTAGAACTAGACATAGCCCCTCCCCAATCCATAAATAGAAGGATAATGTGCTTCAACGTATTCAAACCTACGTCCTCCTGCATTGACAACAATACCCATGCGAATCAAACTAATATTCAATCGACAAGTTTGAACTATTTTTAAATAGGCTAAACTTATTATCTAAATCCATTATTCAAACCTAAAATGTATTCAATCAATTTTGCCTATGGTATTTCTGTAACACCCCTCACCCATATTCGACGCCGGAACAGGGTTCGAGGTATTACCGGGCGTATAACACAAATAATCGTACACTCTGAGTAATAAATTACCATCCAAATTAAAATCATTCGCATTTAATCATAATGTCCCTAACACGAGCCTACGACGCCCAAAATATGTATTGGAAATGGTTCGGGCCTAAACCGAGAACTTTAGAAACTTTTAGAAAACTTAAAAAAAAATTTCACCATACAGGGGCCACACGCTCGTGTGGATTTGGGACACGCCCGTGTTCCTAACCCGTGTAAATAAAAATAAGCCATTTTAATGCCACTTTTCTCACCCTCACGCAACCAACCTTCACTAAACACATTCATACAATAATATATCTCAACCAAAGAACCAATTCAAGCCAAAATCATGTTTTATTGTTATCATAAGCAATCACAAGATTCAATTGCATAAATTTACTATTTAACAAATTTTACACATTTTACAATTTAGTCCTTTTTAATTAATTGGCTATCAAAACATTAAAATTTTCTAACGAAACTTTAATGCTAACTCAATAAAACTCCATAAATATTTCTAAAAATATTCATGACTCACTCAATAGATTTGAGGTCTCGATACCTCATTTTTGACCCATTTGACCTAACAAATTCTTTTAGTTCATATAATTCTCTAATTCAAAAATATTTCTAAATTCACACTTAACTTATTAATATTAATTTACTAAATTTTTAACTTACTCGTCAGATTTAGTGATCTCAAATCACCGTTCCCTACACCACTGAAATTTA